>NW_008246118.1:74845-75328 GCF_000281045.1 Saprolegnia diclina VS20 | reverse complement strand
GATGCTATTGTGTCAAACAATTAATTATAGCGTTGTTGTTGTTGTTGAAGTGGGTCGTCTATTAAAATAGATACGTAAATCTACGCTAAATAAAATTGTCGGACTTTCTTCGTTGTGTAGGCGCTGGTGATGATCTTGGTCTAGGCCGGCGGAGGCAGGAGCGCGATCCGCGGGACAAGGTGCTGACGCGGCCATTCGTGTTGAGCGAGGAGCCGGAGAAGGCGACGGAGAGCCATCTGCCCTGGGTTTTGAACGAGGCTGTGGTGCAAGTGCCTTTGAGCGAGACGCGCCGCTTTGACGGCAATCGTCCATGGGCTTGGCAGTGGGAGGTCGGCGCGAAAGACGCGATCGTTGCGGACGCGCCAGCTTTTTATAGCGTTGTCCTGGTTGACTCAAATGCGCGAAACATCGTTCGTCATGGTATGCCTTTTTGGTGCCTGCGATGGTGATACAACTAGTCCATATATTGCTTCTTTGGTGACC
>NW_008246118.1:64837-65299 GCF_000281045.1 Saprolegnia diclina VS20 | reverse complement strand
CGGTGTAGGATGTCACACGGAGCGGAACTGGTGGTGTTTCGATACAGTGACGTTGCAAGGACAACAAAACACAGTAATAACACAATCCATGACGTTAAAAGACCGTCACTCAGTAGGAGTGGTGATCAAGATCTTTTCAATCACGACCTCCTTGACGCCAGACGTTGTCAACATCTGCCCACGCAAGTTACCGTTGGACACGATGTCCGGTCCATTGGCCTTTCTTCCCAGCCTACCGAGCGACCTATCGCGCCAGTAGAGCGCTGGTACGCCTACTACACCGCGTCGTATCTCGTCCGTCGCCACAAGGCAACTCCGCCTCCATTCTTGGACCAACTGCGCGTCAGATTTGACCGACCGTGTCGTCACGGGCCTCACCCGCGGCCACAAGCGTCGTAGGGCGACGACAGAAGAGCCAGACGAGCCCCCGCGCCGCCGCCTGCGCAGCCACGGACCGGCGAG
>NW_008246118.1:61666-63842 GCF_000281045.1 Saprolegnia diclina VS20 | reverse complement strand
GGCGAGTGCGACTCGACGTGCGAAGGCAACGCGTGGGTCTTTACCAACATTTGCTTTGCCGTTGGCGCCGGCATCATCTACCTCCTCGATGCGCTCGTGCACCGTCTCTCGCCCGATCTCAAGGACGAGATCGACGTTGCGGATCTCTCGCGCCTCGAGCAAATCGTCGACGGCCACATGCCTCTTGTGACGCCCCGCAACGAAGCGGACTTTGATTTACTCGCCAACAAGGACAAGGCGGCCATGAACCGCACTGGTGTCCTCACGGCCATTGCGCTTGCGATACACAACCTTCCGGAAGGTGTCGCCACGTACACGGCGGCGGTCCGCGACCTCAAGGTCGGTGCCACGCTTGCCATTGGCATTGCGCTGCACAACCTCCCGGAAGGCATTGCCGTCGCGACGCCCGTCTACTTTGCCACCGGCAGCCGCTGGAAGGCGTTCTTGTGGGCCTGCGGCTCGTCACTCGCGGAGCCTCTCGGTGCCATCCTCGCCTTTTTCATCCTCGGTGACGGCCTCAACCCAACCGTGGAAGGCGTCATGTTTGGTATCGTCACGGGCATGATGGTGACGCTCTCAATCAAGGAGCTTATCCCGTCGGCCGTCAAGTTTTGCCCGGATGGCCACGCGGTCTCGATCGCGATCCTCGGTGGCATGGGACTCATGTCGTTGAGTCTCATCCTCTTTGCGTACGTCGGCGTCTAAGCATACGCTCATCTGATGCGATGTCCGCTTTTGTTCTCACAATATTCTTTTTCCTTTTGCCAGCAGCAGCCAGGATTTCCCAGTATAGGTCGGGTTCCTCTTCACCGTGTTGACACTGACGCGGGCGCATAGGCGAGATCACCGCCGTGACGAAACCCGTAAGCGGCAGGATCTCTTCTAACCAACTAGGCGAGCCGCAGATGACAAGTCGTGGTCGCGGCTGATCCACGTTCGACAGAGAAAGTTCTCGTTGACATCAAGCGCACGGTGTCGACGCGACCGCAATCCCATTTCGTGTCCGTGCTCCCTGCTGACTACCTACTGCACCGCATTTGCTACAAAGTTGACCTTCAGTCCTAAGAATAATGAATGGACATGCTCACGCGCATATTCTTCTTCGTCGTCCAGCGGTTTGTCGATATTTCGGAGTTGGCCAGTACGTCGTTATTCATACCAGGTCTCCACTTCTCTTCGAGTGACGACCGACGCTACCGCAGTCGCATCCGATCCGATTCACCGGCATGATATCCTATCCACCTCAAAACCAATCCAAAACCAAAGATACGATAATACTGGTAACCTAGAAACACGCACGATACAAAGATGCGTCGCCGGTGGCATCTTAAAACCAAAAGCGTGTCCTCTCTCGCTTCAGAGATCCTCGACTCGTTTGCGCCACTGGGACTAGATCCATCCAGCAAAATAGACTCTCCAAGTCCGCATCATAGGACGAATCTGACCTCGCATTTGAAATGACCATGCCACATCACGACTTGTCGGCCTGTCTGTGACGAGACATCGAGAAGATCTGTACGCGCTTCATTCGTGTCGCCTTGCTCCAATCCCACGTCGCGCGTTCGTTCATTGGCCGTGGTAGGTCCTGACATACAGCGGTCATTGCGCGTCCTTAACAAACGACGTTTGGGACACGAGCATGTCACGTTATCTCTATGCATCTTGGGTGCAATCTGAAGCAGTTTACCTTCAAGAGACGGCTCTCAGCCTCATCCATGATAGACGGCACCGCTCAACTTGATTTGCTTCGTATGCAATTGTCCTGCTCTTGTCCACGACGCGTGGATCCTGGACTGTCTATGACGCCTGCAGCGAGTGGTCTCGACCGCATTCCACGGACTCAGATCCCGATTCATTTTTTCATTCGCCGCGTTCTCGACACCACCACCACCAAGAAGAAGAATGCCCGAAGTCACAAAAGAAGTCGGCATCGCCTTTGCCCTCACGTGGGCCGCGGCCTTTGCCACCTGCATCGGCGGCCTCGTCATCTTTAGCGCGTCCATGGTCAAGATGGCCAACGCCAAGAACCTCTCGATCGCGCTCGCGCTTGCCGGTGGCGTCATGGTCTTCATCTCGCTCGTCGAGATCTTCAACGAGTCGGTCGAGCAGTTCAAGGCTGGCAACGCCGACGAGGCTGGCGAGTGCGACTCGACGTGCGAAGGCAACGCGTGGGTCT
>NW_008246118.1:56953-59276 GCF_000281045.1 Saprolegnia diclina VS20 | reverse complement strand
GTCGCGACTGCTGCGGCCCACGTGAGGGCAAAGGCAATACCAGCTTCTTTGGTGAATTCGGGCATTCTTCTAGTTTGATGGAGGTGCGCCCGAGACGGTGAGTTGAGGAATGGTACAAAGAGCCCAGTGCGCGAGGATACGATTTTTCTCTTCATCGAACCACGCTGAAATGAATGGGCTGCTTATGCCGGCGAGTGCACTGGTCCGATCCCCAAGATGTCTTATGGAGACGTATCTGTCTTGATGCAACTTCTCAAACTTGATCTCCTCTTGAATGGGATACATTAGGCATATGAATTTGTCGCGATATAGACCTAAGAGGTCGCATGTAGGACCTGTAAAAGCATTTTATTGTGCATGGTTTTGTACCTCTGTAAATACATACCCTTTTTAGATACATAATGTATCTTTGTACAGTACGACATCAATGGGCTACCGGGAGGTCCAAGAGGAAGGCAAATGTTGAAAGTTGAAGTCGGTGCGGGCCAATGAGAAATCGTGCGACCCTGGATTGGTCCAATGCAACGCGCGAAGGATGCAATGGATAACGGTAATTTGGAAGCCTGCGCTTGACGCGGAGAGCTGGCGAAGCACACTTTATCGGGCCGGAGCGCGTTGCCTCAAGAAAAATAATGGGTCTCGTACTTGGGTGTACTAGTACATTGACCCATGACTAGAATCTTATTGGGTGCACTAGTATCTTGCTTCAACGAGCACGTCGCTCACTTCAGAGGAGCTTATAGCAAGCATCCCCTTGGGACCGCGACGGTATCCCCTCGCCACCGATGAGCGAGAGGTGCACACCTAGGTGTTGGCCAACTAGTAGCCCGTCGGTTTGCATACCGTCCCGTGGGCTTTGATCGAACTGGCTTGTTAATAATGACCATACATTCTTGGCTAACCTTCAACATTTGGCCTATACAATATAGCTCCTGCACGGTACGTCGTCGCCTTCTTGACGTCACAAAGGCGAGCCTCGCCCCGCTACAGCTCCTGCTATTCGGAACACCCACCACTTTGTGACCTCGAACCTTGCTTGCATCTACTAAGTAGTACTCTGGTCGTCCAGCGCGGCTGCCCGTTGATGTTGAAGTTGGTCTTTTCGGACACAATTCGCACTGGACGGATGCGGGTGGAGACACTCCGCTTAAAACGTGATGAGGCTGCAGCGCGAATCGCGTGGCCAGAAAGGATGATGGGATTGCGACGTGACGCAGAACGTTTATATTAAAACGAGACACCTCTAGCGGGTGTTTCGTACCGTGTAGCAATCAGCTCAGGTGCCGCCAACCGCCAACTCACCAGTTAAAGTACGCGGTCAAAAGTACCTTGATATTGGGTGTTGACGCTCGTGGGTTGGGCGACAAAGTGCCGCGTCAAGTATTGAAACGGCCGACGTTGCTACCGTCTCCATGTTTTAGACATCGCTATTCAGGGCCGAGATCCACAAACGCTCTTGTACACCGCTCCAGATCCCTGCAGTGAGCTCCAGGTGGTCGATATGCTGTTCGTTCTGGCGCTCGAACCGTGCAAAAGTGGACACCTCGACGGCTGCAATCAATGCACATGCGCATGATGCGTCAAAGTCCTCGTTCGGCATGGGACAGTGCTCGCAGTGCTCTTCTTGAGCTACTGCGCACAGCCGCGGCATTGCGCATGCACATCACGTTCCTCGAACGAGCTGGTGGATTTTGAAGTCGCCAACTGCTTCATATCACATCATTCATGTGGTCCAGAAGTATGCAGATCGGTTCGAGCTCCTGTCGCACCAAACACGACTTCCAGAAAATTTGCGCATTGTGCGTTAGGCGATGCTCAAGAACCGGTGAATGCGCCGATGAAAATTTTCTTGCCTGAAGATCGACGCTGCCTCACCAAGTTTATTGACGTCACCTCGAATGCCACCGATGAGGTGGGCACTTCGAACCCAGCGCCGGCCGAATTATACCCCGCAGCATTCTTCATCTCTATTATCGTCGACGCGATCCTGCGATTGGGATTCGAATTATGGTCCTTGCGAGTTTTGGTCCACGAATGCCACAGACACGGTGGCTCCTTCCGGCAACAACTCGTTGCAACACAAATCAACGGTCTCTTTTAATTTGTTAGTTGGTTCCGCGCTTTTCGCCTTGTAGGTCTTGCGTGCAACCGTTTCAACGCCTGTGACGCAAACGATTGCGCCGGGGCTGCACTTATGCGATACGGCGTGGACCAAGTAGATTGTGCCGGCGTAGTCCACCCACCCGTATGCGTCATGACCATCATTCGACTCAGATTGGTAATCAACGGTCACCAAAGAAGCAATATATGGACTAGTTGTATC
>NW_008246118.1:28813-54515 GCF_000281045.1 Saprolegnia diclina VS20 | reverse complement strand
ACACAGAACGGGGCGGCCTTGGTAGACGCAAAGGACCCAATTCATTAAGTCGGCGTCGTCTTGCCTAGCAGAAGAGCGTCATCGTCTTCTCACATGATCTCGCAATCACAGTACTTGGCCGGCGGCGGGACATTGCGACTCGTCGGTCCTTTCTTGACTACGACGTTGGCGTCCTCGTGCATGAGTTCGACCGCCGGCGCAAAGTCCATCGTCGGTGTCAGCGCGAGGTGCCACGTCATGGGCCCGCCCGCCGACAGCTCGAAGCGACACCGCAGCTTCTTGGTCACAATGCGCTTCTTCTCGGCGCATATCCAGAGCGTCGTGAGGTCGTCAATGACCTCTTTCGACGCCTTCTTGGTCAGCTGCCGGCAAAACTCGGGCGACAGCGTCAGCGCCTGGACCGAGATCTTGTCCTTGAGGAGGTCGCGGGTCGCTTGTGTTGCGCGGAGCAGCTTGTCGCAGTAGGCAGGTTTGAGAAGCATCTGGACGCGGATCTGGCTCATGGGCCCGAGGACGCCGTGGTTGGGCCGCACGTGGTAGCGTTTGGGCTGCGACGCCATGACCTGGAACGTGACGCTGTCCCGGGCGCTCGGGTTGCGCACGAGGACCGTCACGGGCGACTCGGGCGCGAGCACAAACGAGAGGCCGTCGACTTGCATGGAACTGGCCTTTGTCGGGTCCAATACGGGTGTGATGATCGTATCGAGCCGCATGGAAGCTCGCTTCTGCACAAAGACGCGGTAGCTCGTGACGTGGTCGGTGTCGACGTTGGCCCAGAGCTGGACGAGCGCGTTTGCGGCGTCGGGTGCGGCTTGCGCCCCGAGGGCACGGCAGTACGACGCCTCGACGCCCACCGACTGCACGGTGAGGTCGTCGCGTAGGTGCCGCGCCGCGTCAAGCGGTGTCACGAGCAGCGCGATGCCGCCGGCCGGCTTGAGCACACCGTGGTTGGGCTTGACCTTGTACGCCGAGCTCGGACGTACCGAGAATGCCACGCAGTCCGTGCTGCTGGGGTTGGTGAGCGTGATCGTGGCGCGGCCGTCCGCAAAGACGAGGCCGTCGCTGGGCGTGACAACGATCGCGTGTACCGCCGTGGCCTCTGCGTTCGTCATCGTGTATGTGTGTGTTGTAGTCAATGAGTGTACTGGGCAAATCCCCGACAATGAGGCCAGCCAGCCACGCCAGTACCCGGATATGGGCATCGTACCGTACGACAGCCTACAGTACATGCACATGTCGCCAGCTTCAAGGACGCCAAGGCGCCTTCTCCGCTGCGGCGACTCTACGGGCGTGGAGGGCGCTGCGCGCGATGGCTCTCGATAGCGCCACACGTGCCAGCAGCCATGCGATCGCACGACAGCAGCGCGAGCGAGGAGGGAGCCGACGTCGCTGCGCGTCGATGGCGCAGGGTGGGACCTTGGTCCGGCGTGTTTTTACGAGCCTTCCTTCTTGATTCCTCGGGGACGATGCACCGAGTGTACCTTGCACGGCGCTTTGGCCACAGCAAACACAGAACGAATGCTGTAACGGTATCGATAGTCCTACTAACTATTACGAAAAGCGTAGCTGGAGAAATGGACAACTTGTGGCCAAATTGCACTTTCTACGACGCGCCAAAAAGGGGTATTCCGCGCGTACTATGGCACCTCGACTAGGAGAGCGGCAGCGCCACGTCCGTCGTTGCGTCCGCGACGACGCCGTCGACATACCGGGCGGCAATCTTTTGGCTACATACAGTCGCCTTGTCCGTGCGGCCCCAAAAATGACTGAGCTCGTCCATGCCTTCCAGCGCACCCTTCTTTGTCACGAGCATGTAAAATGCATCGTCGATCGGTGTCGCTTGGAGGAGAAACTTGTCGGCGACGAGAAGCCGACCGCTCGGGTCCAGCGAGCAGAGGTCGTCGCAGTCATCTCGCTCGAGCACGACGAGGACGGTCGCGGTCGCACCTGGCCGCAATACGCCCTGGTTGGGCCGGACACGGTACCGCGTCGGCCGTGTCGTCTTGACCTTGAAGGCCATGCTCGTCGTTGCACTCGGGTTGGTCACGATGAGTGTCGCCTCGGGTGACGTGCCGGGCGCGAGGCCAAACTCGACAATAGGCTCGGGGGCGCCATTGTCGACCGTGAAGCGGCACGGGAGCTTGTGCCCGTGGATGTGCTTCTTCTCGACAGTCGACCAGAGCGCTCGAAAGTCGTCTTCGACCAGCGTCGCTGGCGCGGTGAGCTTGGTGCGGAGCCATTGCAGCTGGAATTTGTCGGGAATCTCGGCCAAAACATCGGCCGTGAGGTTCAAAAGGTCGTCGCACTCGGCTGGCTGCAGCACGACCGTGACCAGGAGCTTGGATTGCGGCGGCAGGACGCCATGCGTGGGCTTGACCACGTATCGCGCGGGGTGCGTCGTCTTGACTTTGAAGGCGATGTTGTGGTTGTTGCACGTGTTTTTGAGCTTGACGACGACTTGCGGCGCGCTGCCCGGCGCCAAGGCGAACGTGATCGCGTTCGATGGCTTAATGACGAGGCCGTGGGGCGCGCTGCTGCCACTGCCCTCCGTGCTGCTACTGCTGTTGCCCATGCTTACGTAGTCGTGCTCGGCGTCGAAAGCGGCTGTGGCATTGCGACCGACAACCGGTCGGCACCGTGACAGAGAGGCACGGTGCGATTAAGTGCGACTTTCGAGAGAAGTTACATAGCACAAAATAGACAGGACGTACCGCATTTAAACGGGATGCATACGAAAAACAAGTGCATGCGCTAAGGTACGCTTTCGTATGACACGCAAATCCAGCCGGCGTGCTACACACGCAACCTGAAATGCCAACTGCCATCAGACCTGCAACCAGGTCTACGTCTAGATCTGTACCAGTGCGCTCCTTGACGCACTCTGCAAGGCGTTGTGGATCTAGTCGTCGCTTGGAGGGCCTCGGGCGTAGTCCAGCGAGCTAGAATGAACTCAAACGGACGGATACGGCCAGTGTGAGTTTCAATTGCATGCGGGAGGTATCGTTGGCGGCGCGAGTTTGCAGACAAATGCATGATATTCAGCGTATCCACTGGTGCTTCCGCTGCTGCTTGGAGCAGCCCCAGTCAGATCGCGCTGGGTGTTTTTAGCCCATCAGTATAAAACCGCACTTAAACGGGCACCTCATCGTGGAGCGATGGAGCATTTTCATCTTGGCGAGCAACATGGCGGACGAGTACGAGCATTGCAGAGCATGTGGCGGCTGGGGCGTGGGCCTTGTCACGAACGTCGAACGCATCTGCGCCCACTGCGCGCGGTACGATGGCCACGACCGGCGGTGTTCTCATCCGCCTCTAGGGAGCAAAAGACCTTCTTTGATCCTGCCACGTGCAACTTTTGCCAGGATGGCTACATCGACATTTCGCCCAAGGCGGACGGCGGCGTCTTGAAGAAGGCAAGAACGACCTTCTCTTGTGCTTAGCCTATCGCGCTACTTGGCGTAGATTCTCAAGGACGCGCCGAGCACCGACGGCAAGTTCATTGAAGAAGGCTGCCCGACGTTCATCCAGTACGTCGGCCGCCTCGACGATGGCTCGATCTTTGAGACGACGTACGTGATTTCCTCTCGATATCATGGCATGCAGCGGTCGTAGGCGAGACGTGGTCGACGGCAAGAACGCGGGCGGCACCGACGACCCACTCGAGTTTCACCTTGGCCGCGGTACGTGCGCCATCTGGAAGCATTCGATGCATGTATCGGCGTAGGCAAGGTCATTGAAGGCCTCGACATTGCCGTCGCGAGCATGAATCTCGGCGAAATCGCGCGCTTCATCATCCAGCCCGAGTACGGCTACGGCGTACAAGGCCTCGCGCCCAAGGTACACGGTGCTCTACGCATTCCATTATCGACATGTATGACTAGGTCGAGCCCAATGAAGTCCTCGACTACGAAATCGAGCTCGTGAGCTTTGGTGTACGATGCTTTCGCGTCCTCTCGGCGTTCGCTCAAGCCGCCACGTAGAAACCACTCCCCAAGTTTCCATCCCAAGCCGAGCTCGCCGAGTCTCGGAAGCGTCAAAACGAAGAAGACCGCAAGATGCTCGAGGAGAACCCGCCCCCGACTGTCGGTACGTCATCCTACTGCGAAGAGCCCTACCACGTTGCATTAGATGAGCGTCTTACGTCGTCGAACGAGTACAAGGAGCTCGGCAATCAAGCCGTCAAGGCCGGTGACTTCGCCGCGGCCCAAAAGCACTACGACACGGTATCCCCTTTGGCGATGGTGACGGGTCTGAGATTCGAGCTTAGGGATTTGTGCATATTTTTTACGGCAAGGACGAGTGGGAAGTGCTCGTCTCGGCCGACGACAAAGTCCGCATCAACAACCACAAGGTGCCGCTGTACTTGAACCGGTCGCTGTGCAAGATCAAGCTCGGAAAATGGGACGACGCCGAGTGGGACTGCGACAAGGCGATCGAGCTGGCGCCGGAGAACGTCAAGGGCCACTTTCGCCGGGGCCTCGTCTTCACGGGCAAGCTCAACGAAGAGCTCGCCAAGGAAGAGCGCAAGGAGTTTTGGGTCATCGACAAGGCCAACAAGTTTCTCCACGAGGCTGAGAAGAGCCTTGAGAAGGCCATGACGCTGGCTGGCGACAAGCCCGACGGCGGTATGACCAAGGCTACGCTGGAACTCAAGCGGTCCAAGGTACATGGACGCAAACTGTCAAGTTGATACGAAGTTTGTGGTGGTAGATGCAACTGCAGCAGTACATTCGCAACTACCACGAAGCCGAGAAGAAGCTGTACAAGGAGAAGATCATGGACCGCATGGTCGCCGACAACAAGAAGCTCCAGCAAGCCGAGATGCAAAAGGAAATGGAGGAAGAGTTTGCCGACATGCCGTCGCTGGAATAGGGAATCTGCAAGCCGCGATACTAGCGTCCTCCATTCCAAATGCAATCTCAATTTCAAAATTCAATCTCAATCTCAATGGGAAAGCAAGACGTTGAGAAAATTGTCTGTAGCGGCAAGCACCTGGTCGAGACGATTCGTGCTCGCGTCTGCGTAAAAAATGCACACAAAATGCAGCGGTGCACGAACTGCGTAGACCAGCGCGAGGTGCTAATCGAGGGTAGGGTTGTCATGAGGTTAGGGTTCAAACGTGGGGACGTACCGCCAGCTGCACAACGTCGTCATGTGACGCACCGCCGTCATTTAAGCGATGCTGATAGTGTTGCTGAAGCAAAAGCCGTACATGGTCGCGCGAGTGAGGAAATGTGGTGTCGTCGGGGCGCAGGAGTCGGAGGTCGGCGTCGTCCTGTGCACCAAAGTACACATACGAGCTGTGTCGCGACGACGGTTGGAGACGCCCTGCGCAATACCTATGGCGTTCGTCTATCTGAGTTGGCGGCAAAACACTCGACCATATTGAAGTAATGCCCACCCGAGCAACGGCCCCACCAAAGCGTTCTCGAGCGCCAGCGTTGAGCGAGCGAGCCGGTTCACATCGGTGCAGCTGCACCACAGCGAGAGCTTGTCGACGACCTACTGAGCGATAGAAAACCCGTCTTTCGAGCAAAAGCAGAGCGCACCGTGCTCTGAACGACAGCGTTTGGAACAGAGTTTCCGGCCAGCCCAAACCACGCCACGTTCGGCGCGACTCGGACAAGCACAATCTGGCGTTTCTGTGCACCTGCCGTGTACACTGTGTGCTGCACATGCCTGTCCTTGCATTGAAGAGCGAATTGCTTGGCCAAGATAACGCAAAGCACCATCTCGTGGCGGGTCAGTGTTGAGCGCACGTCGCCGCGGTCGCCGACGACAACGCCATTCGAGAGAACATACATATCGCTCGCCCATGTCAAGATGTCGTCCAAGCAAGCAATGTCGCCGGGCGTCGAGAGAGGCAGACCGAGTGCGAGGTCCATGTCTGCACGGTGGGCGACGAGCCAGTCGAGCGATTCGACCACGTGGCTGCGCGCTAGCTCAAACTTGAGGGCGCCAGCGTCCGTCGACATGAGCAAGGTCGGCCCCAGTAGCAAGCAAAGACAGTGCTCTAGCCATAACAATAGGGCGTCGATGCATGCGCGGCGATGGAAGAAGGCGAGAAGCACGCCGCTCGCTGGCAAGTGCCGGTACGTGATGGCGTACGCCGGGCTAGCAACGGATGCGAGCACCAACTTCGAGTCAAGCGTTGCATGGAAGAGGGCACTGACGACGCTGACTGCTGCATTCGGCGGCACAAGGACGTCGCCGTACGCGCGAATAAGAACTGGGATGCCAATGCCGTTCACGACGACGAGGAGCCCGTCTTCGACCACCATGTAGTTTTGCGATCTTCCAACCGACCAATCAGCGCTCGGGATTTGCCCAGATTGCATTTTGTGCGAAAGTTCTAGTCGTAGTACTCTATAACTACGATTGAATCAGCTTTCGGAGCTGCTCGAGGGTCATAAAAGTGAGGATCGTTTGCGGCCCGAGGCGCATGTAGGCGGGCGTCCAGCCTTTGAAGAGACCGCGGACGCCTTCGGCCTTGAGAATCTTGGCGAAGCAGTCGATGGTGCCAGTGTACTCGGCTGTCGCGTGCTGTTGCATGTTCATCAACCGCGTCTTGACCACGTCCATGGGCGCGCACTAGTTATAGCTCTCAGCATTTTAGAAACGACGCAACACAAAGTACCGCGGTTGTTGCGACCAAGCCCGCGGCCATGCTGGACGCAAAGTGGGTGCCAATGTTGTCGTGAAGTCCGATGGTCTCGAGGAAGAAGGTCTTGAAGACGTCGTACGTGGCAATCTGACCGCTCGTCAGTAGCATCGCGCGCATCATGTTGGGCCGCACGCCGCGGAGTAGCGCTTCGCGGCCTTCGTCGCGCGAGATACGAACAAGGCCGTCGACGGCATGGGCGTAGTTACGGCGCTGGGCCTCGGGCAGTCGCCCATCCGCCTGCATGCGCACGTTGACAACATCGGCGGGGTTGCCCACCGCGCCGCCCACCGCGCCGCCAAACATCGAGAGCGCAACGTTCTCCCAGAGCGGGATCGGGTCGCCGCCGTTGCGCTCGATCGCGGCGTCCTTGAGGTACTGGTACACGCCAAAGCGCACGGTCGAGTACGAGCCTTCGCGCATGAGGCCGCCCGAGATGCCTCTATAGAAGCCGCGAAGGCCCTCGGTCTTTGTGATGCTCTTGATCGTGCCAAAGAGCGAGAGGTGCGCGTCCTTGGAGGTCTGGAGCCGCACCTTGAGCAGGTCAAACGGGTGCGTGAAGCAGGCCGCGGTCATGGCCGAGACACCGCCGAGGCAGTAGTAGACAGGCGGCTTCTCGGTTGCCATCGCGCAAGAAGAAGAAGAGTGTGACCGAACGAGGGCGAACGCTTGCGCAACTCGCTACGTCAACGCAACAGGATCCGTGGATGCGCTGGTGATCACCTGGGATCCTAGCCAATCATCGCACGTTCCAAGCCAAACATCAGATTTGATTGGTGCAGAATCGAAGCGACTCGATCCTTGCCGGCGACGATCGCAGGTCGACGTACTAGAGGCCACGTCGACTACCACGGACGCACGCCTTGACAAGGTCTTGCTACTATGCGTTGCATGTGATGTGAACCGGCGAATCGTCGTTCTGCCGCTGGCAACACGGTATGCTAGCCACGGTTGTAACAAAAGGTCAGTTGATTGCTGACACACCTATATATACGACTTTTTATATAAAATCGAAGTTTAAATCGAAGTTGCACTACGCCAATGCGCTGCGATTGGCTGCTTATCGGCAATCATCCGATCGAATCGTTGACACGCGCTGAGGAGGCGTGCGCACCAATCAAAAGCGCCAGCCATATTGCCACTTTGATCATAACCCAAGCGCGCCTACGAGATGCCGTTCAAAGCCCGCTCCAACGACCAGAACAAGGTCATCGTCGTCGGTATCGCCAAGACGCTCGATGACGCTGCGCTCTCGGATATGTTTGGCCTCTACGGCACGGTCGCCGAGGCCAAGGTCGTCAAGAACGACAAGGGTGAGTCGCGCGGCTTTGGCTTTGTCACGTACGCGGGCGCCGCGGCCAAGAACAAGGCCATCAAGCACATGCACCAGTCGACGGTCGACGGCCGCGTGCTCACGGTGCGCGACGTGATTCCCAAGGCGGACCGCGAGCCCGAGGCGGCCAAGTCCGACAAACCGAAAACTGGCGTCTGCTGGGCGTTCCAGAAGGGCCTGTGCGAGAAAGGCGACGCGTGCAAGTACCCGCACGATGTCAAGGACGGCGAGTACGGCTCGTGCTTTGAGTTTGCGCAGCAGGGCAAATGCAAGCGCGGCGACGCGTGCAAGTTTCTCCACGGCCCGAAGGAGAAGGAGACCGACAAGTTTGCGAGCGACGACGAAGACGAAGCTGACGCAGCGGAAAAGCCAGTGGTCGCCAAGGTCGAGGTTGACCCGACCAAGCCCCGCGTCTGCTTTGCCTTCCAGAAGGGCAAGTGCCACCGTGGCAAGTCGTGCATGTTTCTTCACGAAATGCTCACGACCGAGGTCGCCGCGTCGACACCGGTGGAGACCAAGAAGCGCAAGCGCGACGAGACGACGCCACAAGAGGAGCTTGAGATCCTCTTCCAGGCCGAAGACGACGCGCTCCTCAAGTACGAACAAGCCAAGAGCGCGCGCATGGCCAAGGAGGCCGAGATCGCATCGAGCTCGGGCGGTGCCAAGACGACCAAGGATGCTCCCAAGCCCGTCAAGAAGGAAGCCCCGGCGAAGAAGGAAGCAGCGGCAAAGATGGAAGCCCCGGTGAAGAAGGAAGCCCCGGTGACGAAGGATGCACCGGCTAAGAAGGATGCGACCGTCAAGAAGGTCGTCAAGAAGGAGGTGCCCGTGAAGAAGGAGGCGCCCAAGGCCAAGGCGATCGTGACCAAGATGCCGGTGACGGCGCCGATCGACATGGGCGCGGCATTCGACAGCTCGGACGACGAAAAGCCGGCGGCCAAGAAGGCCAAGAAGACGACCGACGGGAAGCCGCGGCTGCTGGCGTCCGACCACCGCAAGCTGCGCCAAGAGAAGAAGAAGGCGGCGCTCGCGCTCCTGAAATCCAAAAAGGAGATTGCCGTCGCGCACGACTAACGATCATGATTAACTAACTAACTAGACACATTCTACACTGCACACTGTCGCTCAAGTCACTCTCTAGACATGGTCGCTGCTCCTGATAACGTTGCCGTTGGACGACGATCGGTAGACCGTGCAGCGTGACTGCCTGCCTGGTCCTCTCGCGTCACGTTGCAAGCATCAACCTCTCGGCGACCGCAGCGTGGGACGCGTGCGCCAGACAGCCCTTGACGGCAAGGGGGCCTTGCTCTTCTCAACACGGGCTTGTGCGCCTTGACCAAGGCCCTGCACGCTACCTAGCTCAGGCCTGCAGTGACCTGCAATGTCTCCAGTCATCACACTCTGAGCTCAGGATGGCTGTGATAGCTGGTCGCTACGCTGGAGGTGATGGGCGCAGGTGGCAGGTGGCCGGCGTCGAGAAGATACAACTTTGCACCGCAATGTCGTCTTCGGATTGGGTGTTCTAAATTCGAACTTCGCTTCCACTTCGCTTCGACTTCGAACCTCGCGATCCGCAAATCGGAATTTGCACCGTCGGAAGCCCATGAGCAACGAGAAGGCGCCGCTATTGCCGTCGCCGGCCGCGCGCAAGATCGCCCACCGCTCCATCTGGCGCAAGCAAGGCCCGATATCGACGACCAAGACGCGCCTCGGCTGGATGGCCAACTTTCTCCTCGGCATCACGGTGCTTGACGTGGTCGTGCTCCTCTCGCAAATGTCGTCGTTGACGCTCACCGCCTTTGCAGCGACGGGCGCACCCGCCTGGCGCTACGAGCAGCTGCCGATTCTAGCGACAGCCGCCAAGGTGCTGCTCATCGTGCTCGGGCTTTTCTCCAAGTGGTTTGTCTACCTTGCCGAGCTCGCGGTCCTCGGGCTGGTCATCGTGCTGGGCACGGACGCCTTTGCGCTCGATGCGCTGCCGCAAGCGACGCTTCTCGCCAACGGCCTGGACCGCGCCAACATTTTCATCATCCTCCCGCTCATGTTTTCGGTCTTTGAAGGTGTGCTCTTGTACCAAGTGCATGCGAAGAAGGTGCGCCAGGAGCGCGAGGCCGCGGCCGTCGTCGTCGACCTCGAGAGCTCGTCGTCGCCTGCCGATGCGACGCCAACTAAAGGTATCTCGTTTGTCAAGATGCTGCTGGTGCTGCGCCCGTACTTTTGGCCGCACGGCTTTGGCCATCGCGTCCGCGCCGTGAGCACGTACTTCCTTCTCGGCGGCTCCAAGCTCCTCAACTTGTACGCGCCAATGTTTATGGCCCAAGCTACCAACGCGCTCGTCGCGAAAGACGTCCGCGGCGCGCTCGTTGGCGTCTCGTGCTACTGCGCCAGCGTCTTCTTCTCCAAGACGCTCGACGAAGTCAAGTCGATCGTGTACCTCAGCGTCAAGCAGACAGCGTACGTGGAGATCTCGACCATGACGTACGAGCATTTGCATTCGCTCTCGCTCGACTGGCATCTGAAAAAGGTACACAATATCAACTTGATACATTCGGACGATGCCAACCCTAGAAACTGGGCGACGTGCTGCGCTCGATGGACCGCGGCGTCGAGTCGGCCAACAGCGTCGTGTCGTACATGTTTCTGTACCTCTTGCCGACGATCCTCGAGAGGTATGTCTTGTCGATGCACGACAATATATGTCTTTATCATTTTGACTAGCGTCGTGGTCATGATCATCTTTGCGACGCACTTTCAGCTTGCGACCATGTCGTACGTCTCGTTTCTAAGCTTGGTGTTCTACGCCTACGTGACGATTGCCATCACGCTCTGGCGCAAGAAGTTTCGACAACAGTCGACCAAGCACGACAACGAGTACCACGACAAGGGTACGCTTGTATCAATCTATCGAGCGGTGACGAAAAAACATATTTTTATGTAGCGACCGACGCGCTCATCAACTACGAGACCATCAAGTACTTTACCAACGAAAAGCACGAGATCGATCTCTACTCGGGCGCGATTCAAAAGTATCAAAGTTTCAGCGTCAGCGTCCAAGCGTCGTTGTCGGTGCTCAACATTAGCCAAACTGGTATCATCCAAGCCACGATTCTCGCCTGCCTCGCGCTCGCGATCCCGCATGTGATTGAGCAGGACGGCCGCGGCGTCGACCTCGGTGCGTTCGTGGCCATCACTGTGTACCTCCAGAACCTCTTTACGCCGCTGTACTTTCTCGGGTCACTCTACAACATGATGATCAACGTACGGGCTTCGGTCCTCACGCCGCCTCGGTTGAAGCCATTTTTATAGGCGATTGTCGATATGCAAAAGCTCAGTGAGCTCCTCAACGTCGACCCGGACATCGTCGACGCGCCGCACGCGCCCAAGCTCCTGCTCGACTATGACGCGCACCGCAACGGCATCTCGGTCGAGTTTCAACATGTCAACTTTGACTACCCGGACGCGCCACTCGGCAGCGGTCTCAAGGACCTCAACTTTGTCATTCCTGCTGGTCTACTCTATCGTGTGCAATGCACATTTAATGCTAGCGATGCGTAGGGACGACCACGGCGCTCGTGGGTGAGACGGGCTCGGGCAAGACGACGATTTCGCGGCTGCTCTTCCGCTTTTACGACACGTCGAGCGGGCGCTTGCTCGTGCATAACCAAGACGTCTCGGCCGTGACGCAGCTGTCGCTACGCAAAGCGATTGGCATTGTACCGCAGGACACGGTCCTCTTCAACGAGACGATTCTGTACAACATCCAGTACGGCAACCTCGAGAGCACGTTTGCCCAGGTACGTTGCGTGTCGCAGTGTGATGCCACATAATGTCGGTAGGTCGAAGAGGCGGCCAAGAAGGCCAAAATCTACGACTTTATCATGGGCATGCCGCAGCAATGGCAGACGCCGGTCGGCGAGCGCGGCCTCAAGCTCTCGGGCGGCGAGAAGCAGCGCGTGGCGATCGCTCGCACGCTGCTCAAGGACCCGCCGTTTGTGATTCTGGACGAAGCGACGTCGGCGCTGGATACGGTCACCGAGACGGAGATTCAGAGCGCGCTCACCAAGCTTCAGACGAACCGCACCATGCTTGTGATCGCCCACCGCTTGTCGACGGTACACCACATTTGACCAATCTGGTACCAGGTGCGAATCGGAGAGACGTAGGTGCGCCACGCTTCCCAGATTGTCGTGCTCGGGAAGGGCTCCGTGCTTGAAATCGGGACGCACGATGAGCTCATGGCGCGCAAGGGCGGCCGGTATGCGCAGATGTGGAATGCGCAGCTTGAGGCGCGCACGGCGCCACTGGAGGACGACGACGACGAGGCTGGTATCGTTTAAGGAATCGCCATCCATAAATCGCTAATCAACGTCCGCTGGTGATGCCATATCGAACATGCGCTCTTCGCAGTGCCAATACAAGTGCGAAGGGAAGGAACAAGTTAGCCCCACGTCTCGACCGCCGTCTCGATCGCACTCGCGAGGTCGGTGTGCGGACCTGGTGTGCGCGTGGTGTTGTCGCTCTCCGAGTCGTCGGACGAGTGCAGCGCCGTGGCCTTGGTGTAGGCTTCGAGCGCCGCTTGGTCCCTCGCCCTGCCCACGAGCTCGGCCGAGAAGCTCGTCGCACGGTGGGCATGCTCGTGCACTGCAGAGACTCAGCCACGGGATGGCAGAGACACGTACCGAGATGCTTGACTTTGGCCCACTGGTCGCCGGCCTGGAGCTGGTGCATGCCGTCCGCTTGCAGCGCCGAGAGAACGTCCAGCATCCCGGGTCGATCCTCGGGCGTTGCCGCCAGACACAACTAGAGTACATTGTATATACTCATGCCTGTCCGAATAGAGGTGTACGTCGACGAGGTGCCTGAGCGGACCGGGAAGCCACGTGGGCAGCGTCGGTCGCAAGCCGTCGTTGGCGACTGCCAACATGATCTACGACCGCATATGGAGTCGCAATCACACGTAGGTACACAGCAGTACGTTGTACGGTGAACTGCCTCGCTGTTCTTCATACGGCGTCCGTCGCGTGAGGAGTTCGCAGAGAATGATACCTACGCGCGGCGTCCGTTGTTTGTTTCAATGTATCGAGTCGTCGACCAAACGCAAAGACGTCCGACTTGGGGCTAAAACGCCCTCCGAGCACCACCTCGGGGGCCGTCCACAGCGGCGTGCCCACCTGCTTTTCGGTTGCTTGGAGTTCCGACATGGACTTGCTCATGCCCAAATCACAAATCTAGACAAAGCGGTTAGGGTTACAGACAAGTATCGAGTTGGACCTTGGCCGAGTACGTGGCGCTAATGAGCACGTTGGTGCTCTTGAGATCGCGGTGCAGAATCGATTTGCTGTGCAAGTAGCAAATGCCGCGCGCCGCGTCGACTGCTATCCTACAGCGTGCATGATAAATGCGTTGGACAATAAGACAATAAGAACCGATGGAACGGGTCACTCCACGACTTGGCAATGCGCTTGTCGTGGATGACAAGGTACAAATCGCCGTGGCCGACGTACTCGAGCACGAAACCAATGTTCTAGTCAACTCGATAGACAATCTGTCCATTTTGAAAAGGTCGAAGTATATACCGAATAGGTGTTCCAGCTGGCGCCGATAAACTGGACCACGTTCGGGTGCCGGAGGTCGCACATGAGAAGAATTTCCGCGGCAAACTCGGCGATGGCAGCGTCCGAGATCTTGTGCCGGTGCATTCGCTTGAGCACGACGTGCGTCCCAAAGTAGTCGGCGAGAATGACTTCGCCAAACCCGCCTTTTCCAATCACGCGCTGCAGCGAAAGGTGCTCGAACGGGATACGATACGGCTAATAGTAGTCTTCGACGATGTATCGCGTTGGGAGGACTACCTGCAGTCGTTCCTGGAGCACCGACTGCGCGTTCAGGTGCTTCTCAACCACAGCTTTTTCTTCAGCCTTGTACTCGTCAAAGACCACGAGCTCGAGCATCTAGGACACTGTGTACACAACGTACCAGGTTTCGACCCATCAAACCTGGTCGAGGGACTCGCGCAGCACTTCGTTTGTCTTTTCCGACGTGTAGTACTGGTGAAAGCTCCTTCGATGCGATTTATCAAGCTCGCGAACAAGGACGAGGCAGATGACACCGCTGGCACAGAGCAACACATATGTCTACAGCTCCATTGCAAACGCGTCCATTTGAAGCTTGAGTGACCTCGCCGTGGGCGTTGATGTCCCAATAAAAGACATTGGTGAGCATGGCCAGTAGAGAGCCAACGTAGACAACGCCGATGTGCACGAGGTCGCAGTGCGTCGCTGCAACCACCGTCTATAGACTCCAATCGGTACATGGAGCATAATGGCGAAGATGTCTACCTGCGCAAGAAAGATAATGATCGCGTCGCTCGCGATTACGAGGTCGTCGTTGCTGTTGAGCGCCAAGGCGAGGGTGGCGTTGAGGCTACGTTGCTCCGGAAAAGTTACAAACACCTGCAAAATAGATAATACGCAGACGACGACCCCAGCGATCTTGGTAGGACTGCCCAGAACCTACAGACCACTGTCGTCTCGCCCGAGAAGAGCTGTTGTACTCTGTCGCGACATAGCTGAGCTTGGCGTCGTAAATGCAGCCAGCTCGCACCATGAGCCCGGCGGCGAGCAGCGTCATGGCCACCGATACTATCCACTAGCAACGATTTCAAACCCTTTGGCGCAGCAGCTCGTGAGTACCTTCCAGTGCCGGACGTACACGACGTACCGGGGATGCTGAAAACGTGGCGATGCGGTCGCGAGCAACGGCACAAGAAGCACGATATAACACCACTGAAAGATCTCGGTCTTGCCGTACTTGACCAAGTAGCTCGAGTGACTAGGGTTCTTGCATGGTCACACATGACAATAAGAACACTGCCCACCTAAAGAGGAGGCTGTCCAGCAGCGCAAGCACGAGGTGGAAGACTAGGACGCAGCTCGAGACGATGCGCGCTGTTCGCACGTAGTAAGCGACGCTCCAGATCTGGTAAATGTGCTCCGTCTCGGCATCCAAAAAGCAGTTGGTATACGCGTGCACAAGGGACGCCAGGGACCGCTGCGTGAGAAGCCGGTCAAACACCTAGTTCAATGTTGCTCGGTGGACAGAAGACGAGGTGTCCAAACCTTCTCGAGACGCTTCGGTTGCTTCCCGTCGACCTCGAGCAGCGCAATGTACTGCGGTGGGATCGAGTGCGCCGCGTACTTGGCGGCCGGGATCACCCGCTCGTGCGTCAACATGTTGTCGACTCTATTTTAGTCCTAGTATTAATATGTTGTTTCATAGTCCTTGCAGCCCCGGTGCTACGGGGGCGACACATGTCTTTTCTGCAGTGGCGTGACTAACTTGCGTCCTCAACCTTGGTTCGTGGGCGGGTTCGAGCCACGGAGCACGGTGTCGTATTGGTCGAGTCAGCGGCGCACTGGTATCAAGTTGATAATCACGATAGGTACACCAATCACGGCATTCTACTACACTCATATGCGCTGCCCGCAGTCAAATCTCGCATGCCGGCCTCGACGAGCTCTACAGCATTCCCAACGCGACAACTGCACGATCCACAGTCTCATTGTAGTCTAGTAACTTGGGGTTAGGTAAGGGTGTAGACTGCAAGGACAGGGTGACGATCACGGTGGCGAGAGTGCAATAGCGTCTGGGTCCACGCGCAACGACGCGATCGAGTCGACTTTGTAGTACCGCTGCTGGTGACGAGGCGCGTCGTGGTCCGTGTGGTATGCGCTGCCGCCGTGCTCGGCAACGTCCAACCCGGAAGCTTCGGCCGCCGCCGAGACGCGGAGCAGGCCCACCGCTTTGAGTCCGCCAAAAAGGACGCTGCAAAAGGCGACGATCCACGCAAAGACTGCGAGGACGTACACGACCTGGGCCGCGAGCTGGTGGCCGCTGTGGCCGTCGCAGCGGTACAAGATGCCGCACGAGTGGCTGTCGTACATCATGCTCATGCCTTTGCGAGAGGCAAAGATGCCGGGAGCGAGGGCGCCGAGGGTGCCGCAGCCCAAATGCACAGGGATCGCGTCGACAACGTCGTCGATCTGCCAGCGCACGAGGAGGCGTGAAAGACTGATGTACACAAAAGACGCAAGGACGCCGAGCGCGACTGCACATTCGGGTTCGATGACCGAGCACGACCCTGTGATGGACACACAGCCGGCAAGAATGCCATTGTTGACCATGCACGGATCCCAGATCTTGGCGCCAAAGCGCTTGTCGATAAGCACGGTGGTGAGGCCGCCGGCGCACGCAGCGAGCGTGAGGTTCACTGCGACTTTGGCCATCACATCTGGCATGTTGCCGCGCAGCGTTAGCGTCGAGACGCAGTTGAAGCCGTACCAGCCAAACCAGAGGATGAGCGTGCCCATGCTCTGATATAGCACCGACTGCTTGGGGAGCTCGTCGTGGCTGCCATTGGCGCGGAAGCGGCCGGTGCGTGGCCCGACAAGAATGCATCCGACAAGCGCAGACGCGCCACCAATCATGTGAATGACCGCGCACCCGGCAAAGTCGATCGCACCGACGCCAAAGAGACGCTCGCCATTCGTGACGCTCGCCCAGCCCGTGGCCGACCATATCCAGTGCGCTGCAATAGGGTAGATGAACGCGCCGACGAGCGACGAGTAGAGCGCGTAGGCTTGCCACGTGATGCGCTCGGCGACGGCGCCAGAGAAGATCGTGACGCACACGGCCGTGATGGCCCACTGGAAGAACCAGTCGCCGTACTGGTGGCCCTCGAAGTGCAGCTCGTCGCTCGTTGCAAAGGCGTCACCTTGGAGGAAGAAGCCGGTTGTGCCAATGAAGGCGTTGCCATCGAGAAACGCAAAGCTGTACCCGACCGCGTAGAACGTCATGCCCGTCATGCAGAGGTCCATCATGTTGCGGAAGAGGATGTGCTTTGTGTTCTTGACGTGGACGCAGCCGACCTCTAAGAGCGCAAAGCCGAGGATCATGAGGAGCACCATGCAGCCGCCAAATAAGAGCCAGAGGCTGTCGACGCTCGAGGCCGACGCAACGTCCGACGCGCAGCTGTCGCCGTCGCACGCGTTGGTAGCGAGCAGCGCGGTGAGCTCGTGCCACGTCATCTCCACGGATGTCCCGTCGATGACGAGCGACACCGTCGAATTGGCTCGGATGCTGCTGACGGTCATCCGAGGCGAAACGTGAAATGGCAACACGTCGCGAAGCGCCAACACTAATTGCGTGAAAACCGCTTTTGTTGTCGTTGATGGCGGTGTCGATGGTGAGATGCGATATAAGATGCGTCACCAGATCCACGCCAGTATCAGTGAATTCGTTTCTAACGGTCACCCATAGGCTGTCGAGGAACAATCATGGGCCGCACCCAACCCTCGTGATACAAATCAATCGCCAACAGGACAGCCTCGCCGAAAAGAACACGACTGCATCCACGAATCTCAATATATTGAATAAGGTCTTAGAGTAGAAGGTCTTAAAGTAGAACTCGCACGTATCTCATGTTGGTAGTACTACTCAACCCACCGCTAGTATGCTCATCACCATGGTCGAGGCCCAGTAGGAAGAGACGCCCACTGCGTGTCATGCTATCGACGGAGTGTTCGTGTTCTTATCGAACAACGAGGGTTTCTTTCGACGATGCGCCACGAGCGACGGCGGAACGTGGCACATCCCACCGTGTCCACTTCCTTCTCCGTCGTGACCTTTAAAGATCTAGCAAACCCCAACTACAACATACACTATTTAAAACCGAGAGAAAGCCCATGGATTAGTGTTAAGTAGAAAAATCGGATGTTTTACGGCGAGCCGCGGTCCCTGCCAATTTGGCTCGTCGACCCCGACGATGCAACTCATGTGCAGCCGCTGGCGCCAGCGCTGACGGCTAAAATGCATCTCAACAACCTCCAGAGCGCGCCCGAGGTCCTCGAGATTGGCTGCCTTCTCGTGCTGTGGGGCCTGCCCGTCGACCTCGTCAACACCATCCTCGACGCCGCCGGCGCCGTCCTCGAGTGCCGAGAAGAGTCGGATGCGACGCTCTACGGGCGCGCGCCGCTCAATCTAGAGTGCTTGCGGCTCGACGTGCCAGCGATGGACTGCGACGGCCTCGAGATCCTGCGCCCCGTCGCGATCATCCTCGAGACTGTCTCGCGCGACCAAGGCTGGGCCTCGGACGCACCGGAGCTCAACAACTCGTACGTGGGCTGCCACAGCTGGATCGAGTACCAAGTGCAGGACGTGCTGGGCCACAACCTAATTCGTACGTCCTGCAGCAACTTTCGGGCGTGCGAGCACTACCGCCGGCACCTCACGTACGTCACAGCGGACGACGTGCTATCGCTCGTCGCGCCCGGTACCTCGATTGCGCTGCGCCTGCGCGCGCAGTACGGCGGCTGGAGCAACCACATTCAGTACGCTCGCATCTCGGTGGTCGCCTCGGTGGCCTTGCGCGAAGATGTCGACGCCCCGGCCATCCTCGCTGCGTTGATGCTCACCCGACTGCCACACGTGCACGCGTCGACTGTCGACGCCTCAGTGTCACCTGTATGTGTACTGATGTAAGCTAGTCAGTCGTCCATAGGTTATCCTATATTTGATCAAGTCCGTCGTCCATTCGTCAATATGCACGCAGGGAGCGGTCCACTTGGCCACAAAACACATACTACTAGTTAGTACCTACTAAGCACTCGACTAGCTCCTTCAAATAGGGCCCTCACAGTTAGCTCTCACATCTTCCATAGATTGCGGGTGGACCCAACGGTCTTTTGCGCCTGGGACTGAGCACTGGGACTGCGATTCTGCGAAGAATGTACGTCCTCCAAACTAAGATTGATGCACAATCCGGATAAAGTGCGATTCACAAGCCAGCATCCGGTCGCAGTTAAATGGGGTATACCATCGTTATCCGGATTGGGAGTAAAACCCGCACGTTAAACCCATATCTTGGGTGTTTCTAGTCTTGCCACAAAGCGTGCTCCTGCAGGCAGAATCCAATGCTGTCGCAGTACCTTCCGCCGCCGGGCGCGTCGCCCATCTTTGACTTTACGCACGTTGACGAGCCGCCCGACGAGGCGCCGGCGGCCGCGCCCACCGACACCATCTGGCTCGTCAATCCGGCCAAGTTGACCGACGTCCAAGAGCTCACGCCGGCCGTCGCCGCCACCATGCCGACGCGCAGCACGACGACACCCAGCGATATCATCGAAGCTGGCGCGCACCTCGTGTCCCGAGGCCTTCCAGTAGCGGTGGTCAATGCGATCCTCGACGCGTCCGGGTCTGTACTTGTGTTTGACGCCGAAACGACGGCCGAGGAGTACGAGTACGCGCCAGCCGATGTCGAGTACCTGCGCCTCACCGTGCCAACCATGGACCACCGGGCGCTCGAGTTTCTGCGCTGCACGGCGCTTGTCATCGAGTGCACGTCGCATGACCAGGGCTGGGCCACGGACGAGCCAGAGCTCAATGGGTCGTACAACGGCTGCTTCAGCTGGGCCGAGTTCCAGGTCTCGGGGCCCGACGGAATGGTGCTGCTGCCGCGTCGCGAAGCTTGCCGCAATTTGCGCGCGTCGGGCAGCTACCGCCACCATATGCAATACGTTACGGACCCGACTGTGCTCCGCTTGCTCTTGACGCCGGGCAACCAAGTCTCGCTGCACCTGCGCGCCGAGTACGGCGGCTGGAGCAACCAAGCAACCTATGGCCGCCTCGCCCTCGTGTACACGGTGGGCCTCAATGAAGACAGCACGTAATTCGCAACAATACTGAATCCACGAGTGATGTATACCGAGCACTCGATGTTGGTTATCTACTGTCAAGGGTATATAAGAGATACCCTTGACAGTAGATATTATATACCCTTGCTACTGTAGCTGCACTTTTTCCAGAGCTCTGGAGGACACGGAGCAACGGCCGCTTCGCCCGTCTCGCGACGTACTATCTCTAGTAGCTACCGTCGTCGAATCGCTTGTAGAAGAGGGGCTCATGCACAACAATGGTCTCGCCGGCGATTTGCGTCGAGGTCCATTTGTGGTCGGCGATCACACTGTGCAGTCACTTTGCTCGTTGGGCTTGAGGGACGCACAGAGGACACACCTCTTCGTCCTCTGTGCGTCCCTCAAGCCCAACGAGCAAAGTACGCACAGAGGACGAAGAGGTGTGTCCTTGACTTGATGGCTTGCATGTGCTCAACAGGATAGACCGACCGACCTTCGTAACATAGGTTGTCGACCAATTAGTTCTGGTGGTCCCCCACTTGGTGTGTAGAGAGCCCTGCCTTACATGTGGCTGAAGGAGAAGTTGGGCTGAGCTGACTAGACAGGGCATGATGTGTACTACTGGCTGAAGAAGTCACTGATTAGAGTAATTGAAGATCGATCGAAGGTGGATATGACAAGAAACTCGATCAATATTATGCACGGCTCCATGCCAATTTCTTATACTAGTATTGCTTTAGAGAAGCGCCCAGGCAACGACAGCGGGAAGCGTCATGGTGGCGAGTGCGATTGCATCCGACGTCGCGGTCGGCTGCGTGGTTGCCACGGCCGAGCTGCTGTTGGACGACAAGGACGTCGGCTCTGTCGTCGACGACTCGATGGTGCTCGCGAGCGATGACGAGCCCGACGTCGTCGGTTCAGTGGTGGTGTTGGCGCTGGAGGACGACCCCGACGTAATGGCGATAGCCGAAGCCGCGAGGGCAAGAAGGACTGTCGATGTGAACTTCATGGTCTTGGTGTTGGGGCGAACAAGATAATTGCAAAGTGAGCGACGTGGAGGAGGTTCATTTGCTTCAGCGCAACAACAGAAACAACAGCACGACTCTTCGCCGTCAAAGAGCTGGCGTACCCACACAGAATGAGGACCGAGTGCAAATATATATGAGTCGTTGGTGCGGGCAAGGCACTGACGTATCGTAGCTCGTACCCAGTAGTCGCTGCGACCTATTTGATGCCTCGTCTCTTGCGCCAGTTCGATTTCATTCGGCTGTGCAACCCTAGCGTCGCAAAGCATTATAGTGCTAGTCCACCCGTCGAGAGCATAATGCTGAAGACACCGAGTGCATCGGTGCATGTCCGACCGTGATTGGTCTTGCGTTTGGACAAAGCTCGAGAAATGGCCAAAAATGGTGGCATTTCGCTGTTTAGTTGCCCACCTCGTGTTCGACTTTGGAATGATCCTTTAAACACTAGATTATCCTCTCGGATTTTATTGCGTCAATAGGTCTCACTCAACACTGTGAACCAGGCGAAAGCTGCTCCGTTTACGTTTAGCTACGGTAGTCTGGACTCCTAAGGAAATCTGTGACTTTGGCCTTCCCGCGACACTGCTGGAGTACGCAGGCTTTGGTCGTCCGCAACACACTGCCAACGACAGCTTTCGACCGCGAGGGCGACGGCCCAGCGGCACTCTGGATGTTCTCTGTAGTTGTCACGTTGGCACGAGGAACTGAAACCACGAGTGACGTAAAAACCAAGCAGTCTCCATGGTCTATCTAGCTGCATTTTCTCAAGGGCCTTTACGTTGGGGGACTAGGAGGACTGTTGGACATGGAGCTACTGGACAGTCTCGCCCCGTACTATCTGTACCGGTAGTAGCCAAAGCGCTTGTAGAAGAGAGGCTCGAGCGCGGCAAAATTCTCGTCGGTGAATTCCGTCGGGATCCATTTGTGGTCGTCGATCACTTGGTGCAGCCACCTCTGCTCGTTGGGCTTGAGCGACGCACAGAAGACGACGATGCGTGTTCTTGCCGCTGTGTTGTACGTGCTTGCGCGGCCCTTGACGGCTTGCATGTGCTCGAGAGGGTCGATCGACCCACCTTCGTAAAAGTAAGGGACAGGCTCGAGCTCAATTGGGCTGAAAAAGGAGCTATGATTGTCCCGACATGCGCTCCTGATTGCCTGGATGCGGGCTTCCGTCTCGCGCGCTGTGGTCGCCGCTTTCTCTTCAAGCAACTGCATCCGGAGCTCCAAGGCCGCCATGCGGTCGGAGCCAACGGCCGCTGCTTCCTCGTCCACGAAGCGACACAAGTCGACGATGGGCTCGAGGGAGTGCCAGTGATCGCAGGCGGGAAACTTGGCGCGCGTTATCATGGAGGGCACGTAGGCCTCGGGATCGGTCGGAGACGGCTCGCGTCCTTTTGGGCAGCGCGCGATGAACGAACAAGCGCGTGCAAGGAACTCGTCGCACGCCGCGGCGACAGTCTTAGTCGGAAACGCATCGAGCCAAGGTCGCCCGGCGGTCGCTACGAGGCTGAGCGCGACCTGGCCTTCGTGCTGCGTGACCACAGGGGGCTGGCGCTTGTCGTCCGCAAAGCCGATGAGTTCGACGAAAGCAGTGAGCGCCTCTGCAGCCTCGGCATCGTTCAGGTCGGCCGCGTCGTTTCGATGCATCTCGATATGGAGGCGTCCTTGGGTTGCTTGGCTTTGCGATGTGTCTTCGCTGCTTGACCGTCACGGACAGACAGAGACAAGGGTCAATAAGAAATGACCCAAGACAGAGACCACTCTTGTGTGGCGTGGACATTGGACGCCGTCTGTCTGACACGTCAACACGATTGAGGGCACGTACCGTGTCCCGTCTCCGCACGCCAAGCTGTACATCACTGTTGCCTTCCACCAACGTTGGTTGTTTTAGCACAGATGTCCTGATATATGCATGGTGCCCAGCGTCTGGGGCTCCACTTTCTTTGAAGCTGTGTTGTTTCAGTCAACCGAATCAGAGAGTGGGCCGTCTCCGGGACTTGAATCCGGATCCAATTGGTGGTAAACCAGTGTCCAAACTGGTCCAAACTGCTAGACTAAAAGAAGGCGACATGAACACCCCTTCTTGACTAAGAGGATCACGTACGCATGGTGGACCGAGGAGTGCAATTGCTGCTGCATGAGCCCGAGCCTGGATCACAGCAGCGAGAGCAACAAGCTTGTCCGGCGATGCGTCATGTCATCACCACTGCACAGTGTTTGCTCGTTCTCGTACATGACAATCTACTCGTAGATTCATGTACTAGTTAACTCTCCCACGCCAGATGCAACCCTCATACCATGGCATGCTGTGAGCGTGGCGACTGCGTAGTTCCAAAGCTTTGGCACTCTTCTCCGACATCGAGCAGCATTCGAGCAGCGCAGCAGCAACAATGTCTCTCACTACCTGAGGAAATATGTAGTTCAACCGTCGCCACTAGCTGTCAACACTTTTGCCTTGGTCTACCCACGCCGCTGCTCGATTGCGCAAGCGTTAGTCCTTCTGAACGCACCTTTCAACCGTGACGGTGACGGACCACAGGATGGTCAAGGTCTCTGGATGTTCTCTCTCATTGCCACGTTGAGGAACCACCGCTGGAAGATCGCGAAAGGTCGCGTATCCGTACGATACCGGATAAACCTGCGAAATATGATATTTTGATGACACGACAGGATTTTGATTTGATATTTCGGCCCATTTCCTCCTTCTTGGTTCGGATGGCGGGCCCGAACGACGTGGACCTCGACGCGCTCCTCGACGGTCGGCCGCTTCGTCGCCAAGCATCATGGGCTCATGCGTCGTCTACCTAGACGCTCTGGAAGACTTCGACGATGATGAGCCCGAAGTTGACGTTGTCCTGAAGGAAGCGCAGGCGCAGGTGGCCGGCGCGCAGGACCGCGAGGTCGAGAACCTCAAGGATGTACGCATCGCTTGCGATAGGACATGCGCTGATGCTCATGACGACGGCAGAGCATGGCCAAGTTCCTCGAGGACGCGCAGAACCCTGAGTTCCAAAGCGTGCTGGAGCAAGCCTTCCGCGAGATGAACGCGGATGCGACGGCAGGCGACGGCGAGTCGGTCGAGTCGCTGCTCAAGAGCTTGAAGATGAAGACGGACGGGCCCGTCGACGTGGACGTTGGCGTTGCCAAGACCCTTCAGGTACATGGCGATTGCTGGCAAAGCGCTCATGCGAATTCTGTAGAGCATGGCCAAGGCCGCCGAGGACATGGAGGGGCTCGACACGAACAAGACGGAAGAGATGGGCGAAGCCATGATGCAGGAAATGATGCGCCAGTTTGAGCAGATGGGCGAGAAGAACGACTTTACGGGCCTCGTCGATGGCATGATGCACCAGCTTCTCTCCAAGGACATTATGTACGACCCGATGAAGCAAATCTGCGCCAAGGTACGCGACGCTTGCATGAAGCCTAATCAACTTATCGATGCATCTAGTACCCGGAATGGCTCGCAGAGAAGGAGTCGATGCTCTCCAAGGAAGACTATGCGCGGTAGGCTCCTCTCATTTGGACCATCGGTCCTCATCGACGTCGATAGCTACGGCAAGCAGTACCAGTACTTTCAACAGATTTTGGCCGTCTACGACACGGAGCCCGACAACTACACGCGTCTCTCGGACCTCATGCAAGAGGTATCCCCTTCTATCCATGGGTATCCTGGCTAATGAATTCCGCTTAGATGCAAGAATGTGGGCAGCCGCCGTCTGAGATTGTCAAGGAGCTTGCCCCCGGTACGACTCGCCTTTGGATCAAATGCAAGAGTGACTATATGATTCTGCAGGTCTTCAATTCGACGACGATGGCATGCCCATCATGCCCAACATGGTACGTCCGTGCGGATGCTGCGTCACACGCCAACGTCATCTCGACTAGGGCCCCGGTATGTTTCCTGGTATGGCCGGCCTCCCTGGCGCACCAAGTACGATATCCTATTGTCTTGCTGCCCAATATGTAGCGCTCATGTGGTCATGCTACATTAGTGCCTGGCCAAGACCAGTGCAGCATCATGTGAGTATTTTTTTTGCAAATGTCGATAAGAATTGCATGATGTTGTTGTCGTGCACCTCATGCTACATGTCTGTCTCGCTTGCGTTCTGCCACGAGCCATCGACGGAGCTCGCATTGATGGCGACAGCACGTTACGAAGCGTCGAGATCCAGGCTAAAGCCGTTGGGTCTTGGCGCTACGGGTCTTTGGCCGTCGAACTGGGCGCGATCGCTGTCCAGACGCTGGCAGCAACCCCGGACGCGACGCCTGTCGCTCCGCCGTAGAGCAGCGCGCTACCCGACCACAAGGCGACACTGCTGGCTTGGAGCGTGGCCGCGACGCCACCGGCAGCATGAATTGTCCCGACGCCCGAGACGACTGTGCCGAAGTACGACATGGCCGTGGGCACTGCCGCCGCAGCGCCCACTGAGAGAAGCAGCGGCGCCGCGAGACCAAGCGCGCCGCCCCCGATGATCCAGACGGTCACGTTCGCCATCATCAAACTTGCACCAGCGAAATTTCGACTTGACTTATTCGGCACTGCTCAACCTTGCCCCTTGAGACTTTATTCCCTTACCTTCCCTGTCGCCACCTCGATATCACTTGGAACTGCGCCAATCACCAGCATTTTCAACCGGTCTCGACCAAAATGATCAAGTGTACCAAGCGCACAACAGCGAAGCTCTTGTTCAAACCCAGGACGTAGGCAGCGACGTCGTCCGATCGTTTCCATGCAGCCGCGGTCGCACTTGCATGTCGCCAACCCAAGCGCTCTTGTACAAAGTCGAGCCGAGGTCGCCAGCAACAAGGGTATATAAGAGATATTATATACCCTTGCCAACAACAAGGAGACGAGGCTGAAGAGGATGAATTGACATTCGCTAGCTACAATAACTGGAGCTACCTCGGGGTTAGGGGCGGGGCGTCGGGATCGTCTTCCACACGGCAGCCACAACGCCGGACGCAAGGCCAGTCGCGCCACCACAGAGCA
>NW_008246118.1:0-1472 GCF_000281045.1 Saprolegnia diclina VS20 | reverse complement strand
CCCACCGATGAGCTGACGGATGCTCCCACCGACGCACCCACAGATGCTCCCGCTGCTGAGGCCACTGAGCTTCCCACCGACGAGCCGACGGAGGCTGCCACCGACGCTCCCACCGATGAGCCGACGGAGGCCCCCGCCGTTGAGTCCACCGAGCTTCCCACCGACGAGCCGACGGAGTCTCCCATCGACAAGCCGACTGATGTCCCCACAAATGAGCCGACGGACGCTCCCACCGATGAGCCAACGAAGGCCCCTGTCGTTGAGTCCACCGAGCTTCTCACTGACGCACCCACCGAAGCCCCAACAGATGCTCCAACGGATGAAGCGACTGATGCACCCGCCGTTGAGTCCACCGAGCTTCCCGCTGACGAGCCGACGGAGGCTCCCACCGATGCTCCCACCGATGAGCCGACAGAGGCCCCCGCCGTTGAGTCCACCGAGCTTCCCGCTGACGAGCCGACGGAGGCTCCCACCGATGCTCCCACTAACGAGCCGACGGAGGCTCGCACCGATGCTCCCACCGATGCTCCCACCGACGAGCCGACTGATGCCAACACCGATGAGTCTACTGAGCTTCCCACCAACGCACCCACCGAAGCCCCCACAGATGCGCCTACGGATGAAACTGATGCTCCCGCCGACGAGTCCACCGAGCTTCCCACGGACGAGCCGACAGAGGCTGCCATCGATGAGCCGACGCAGGCCCCCACCGATGAGCTGACGGATGCTCCCACCGACGCACCTACCGAGGCACCCACCGAGGCACCCACAGATGCTCCCGCCGCTGAGGCCACCGAGCTTCCCACGGACAAGCCGACGGAGTCTCCCATCGACAAGCCGACGGAGTTTCCCATCGACAAGCCGACTGATGCCCCCACAAATGAGCCGACCGACGCTCCCACCGATGAGCCGACTGACGCTCCCACCGTTGAGCCGACGGAGGCCCCCGCCGCTGAGGCCACCGAGCTTCCCACGGACGAGCCGACGGAGGCTGCCACCGATAAGCCAACCGATGAACCAACGGAGGCCCCTGCCGTTGAGTCCACCGAGCTTCCCACTGACGCACCCACCGAAGCCCCCACAGATGCTCCAACGGATGAAGCGACTGATGCACCCGCCGTTGAGTCTACTGAGCTTCCCACTGACGAGCCGACGGAGGCTCCCACCGATGCGCCGACTGATGCTAACACCGATGAGTCTACTGAGCTTCCCACCGACGCACCCACCGAAGCCCCCACAGACGCACCTACAGATGAAACTGATGCTCCCGCCGACGAGTCCACCGAGCTTCCCACAGACGAGCCGACAGAGGCTGCCATCGATGAGCCGACTGATGCACCCGCCGTTGAGTCTACTGAGCTTCCCACTGACGAGCCGACGGAGGCTGCCATCGATGAGCCGACGCAGGCCCCCACCGATGAGTCGACTGAGATTCCCACGGACAAGCCGACCGACGCACCCATCGATGAACC
>NW_008246117.1:468925-475819 GCF_000281045.1 Saprolegnia diclina VS20 | reverse complement strand
AACAAGTTCCTTGGCCTCGACAACCAGCAGATCATTGTTTCGGGTGGTGCTATCGGCGGCTTCATGGTGGTCGTGGCTGTTGCGCTTGCGGTCTCGGCCTCGCGCGAAAAGAAGGCTGCGCCCGCTCAGTCCGTTCTCGCTGACAACGTCATTGACGAGATTGAAGCCGCCGAGAAGGCGTCGCCTGCCGTCAAGGATGCCGATGTCGAGGACATGACGAGCGAGTCGCCCAGCGTCGTCAGTGTCTAAGTGGACTCTCCGTTTTTTGGTTGACGCGTAATGCGATTGATTTTTATGCGAGTCTTACTTAAGCACCCTGTGCAGAAGACCGTCGCAGGGCGTGCGTCGTGGGCCCCAGCAGCTGGCTGCAATCCGACGACAGGGTGATGCGCGATCCACCGAATTCTAATTTTCACGTGCGACCAAATAGACACACCACGTGTTTTATGTGGCAAGAAGCATGATCCTGCCGTGCAGCACACTTCTCTCCTTGATGCCAGAGGGCGAGACTAACTTGGCACGTCATCGAAGATGGCAAATATTGTGTGTGATCTTCTTGCCACTTTCAAGAGCAGATCGTCGAGCTCGGTGTCATGTCCGGTGTTAATCCGCGGGTTTCCGCGGCATATAGACACGGAGTTGACTGGTCCTCACATACCCCGCGATTCCGCGTTCTCAAGCACACCGCAAGACTGTTCAAGTCCGCTTGATCTGCCTGTTTAGCATCTACGGCGATGACCAGCGAAGAACAAGAAGGCGCACGCCAGTTTTGACGCAGCCGCGCGATGTGTTTCCCACCGTGTGATACACGTGAAAAAGATAGCAGCTGCGAAAGCGTCATTTCCAAAGTCCGATGGCTCTGCTGAAGCTTGTGGCGCTCGTCGCGTACGCGGCCATGTCCGTGCTTGGTCAGGACCACCACATGCGCGCTGCGAGTGACATGCCTGCAACGCCGGTCCCAACGCGCCCGACCTTTGGCCTCGAGCTCTTCGACAAGCTCGTGCAGTCGCTCCATGTCGTGCGCATCCCCAACCAGCCGCTGAACGCGACCGAGTTCAACCGCACCATCCTCCTCGTCGAAGACTTTGTCAGCAACCGCACGCAACTTGCGGCGCTCAACGAAACGCTCGTGCGCTCGTACCTCGGTCGCCTCAACACGACCGAGATGATCTCGCTCTTCGAAGTCGTCTCCAAGGACCTTACGATGAACGTGACTGGCAACGTCTTTTACTACAAGGGTAACGCGTCGTCGAGTGACGACACGATTGTCGCGCTGGCAAATGCGCCTACTACAGCCGACGCATCGTCGGCGCTCACCGTCGGTTTTGCGTACGTCGGCCTCGTCGCGGTGATTGCCGCCATCGTCATGGGCGTTAGTATCACAAAGGACCACACGGCGCGGACCAAGCTTGATGTAAAGGTCGACGACGAAGGGGCTAGCGAAGACGCCGAAAAGGTGGACGACGTGCCCAGCACCAAGGACGTGCTCGACCCTGTCGTCGTCTAATAGCGGATTCTGGCAAATGAATGTATCCCATTTTTGCGAGCCAACAACCAGCGACGCCTCTGTGGATGTAGTTTGTTTCTTGTACGGAAGCTCGGGCTCATCGACTGTCTATCAGTCTTGCCGGGCCATCATCTGCAGAACATCTCAACCTGCCCCCCGTATCAAGTTTTTCGAGCCAATGCCGGCTTGCTCAAAACTAGTGGCAACGGCGTTGCCGAGTAGCGGACGTTTGGAGCTCACAGGTGTGGTGGCTTGAAGCTAGTCGGTACCATCTTTGACGATGCGTTTATTGCTGAATTTCCTTTCAACGCGATTTGGAACCCTTCCGTTCTTGCATCGAAGTGGTCAAGATCCTCACGCTACCAATGTGTTTCGATCTTTGGTCTGTGAACACTCGACAAGTCCACAGCGACTTGCCCTTTCTATTGCTGTTTTCTGTGGCGAAGCATTCTACAGCCCAACACACCGCGGAACTGCTCTCAAAGCGACGTAGGCTGATTGCTACTAGTACCCTGGAGAGTTAACCGACGGTTCAAGTGTACAATTGAACAGCCAGTGTGTTGTCACCAACGTGGAGCTCAACTGCGCCGTGGCGTCTGAGTTGGGCTCAGACGATGGACGGTGACTATCCCGTCGAACGAACTGCCTTTCCGCGAAACCAGGAGGATGAGCATGATTGCTCGCTTAAGATTTAAAAAGCTTTCAGTTGCAATTCGTTGAGCTATGATAGATACCCTTCTACGACTCATCAGCAACATAGTCTCCATTTTCAACGAAATCACAATTCACGAATTGCTTGAAGCGTAGACGAAGGAGGAGAGGCCACCTCTCTTCGCCGCAAGGCCGCATCACACAAACCGAATACAAAGCACCGTATTAGAAATGTGTTATTTTCGGGCTTCAGTCCGAAAATGGCTTCACATCCGGACCGCGTTCGCCTAGAATGGTCACCATATGCTGCACGCTTCTTGTTCGCGGGCGTCGCCCATACACCAAGAGGACAAATGCTTCGCACGTTGGCCACCGTCTCTGCTGTCATGGCGTTGCTCGCGTCGCCTGCGTTGGCCGTCGGGTGCTTGGAAGACTTGTACATCTGCCCCAATGGCCAAGGCGTCGGACGCGACCCTGCCAACAACTGCAAGTTCTTTCCGTGCCGAGACGCCGAGGCCCGCCAGCAGACACCAACTCCCGTCATCGCGCCGACTGCAACACCCGTGGCCGTTGCGACGCCACTGCCGAGTGCTGCCGGTACCGCAACGTCGCCAACGACTGCTCCCAGCAACATGACAGTGCACAAGGGCATTCGCGCAGGTGTCGATCACGGTTCCAACTGGACCGCCATCGACGCGTCGATGCCGCACGCGCTTTCGCAACTGCTGAATGCGTCCTTCGACAACTACCACAAAGTCTGTGACCCGCTCAACGTCACGGTGACGGCGGCAGAGAAGGCGCCTGCCAACGACTCGACCGCGCTTTACCACTTGGCGATGGATGTCAATTGCGCTGGCACAGATCACGTCTTCGTACTCGAAGTGACACAAGATGCTGAGGGCCTCTACTTGAGCCAGTGTGGTCACCGCGAAAACGGTACGACGCGCAACTGGCTGACGATCGAGAATCAAGTGACGAAGTGCCAGACGCCGGGCCAGCGCTCGGCCTTCTTGAACCAGCCCTTCAACCATGTGACGCATGACGCCGCCGAGACGTCACTGATGCAAAACATGCAGGCATTTCTTAAGGCACCCGACGTTCCCGTGCTTGGCGCTGCAGTCATCGCTGTCATTGCGGTGCTTGCGTTCGCTGTGTTTGTTGTCCACAGAACCCGCCGTCGCGAAACGAACGACCGTTCTGTTCTTGCGGAGGTTGATGAAGCTCATGAAGAGCACAAGCGCAAGGCTGCTGCTCATGAAGATGCACCCGCGCTGACGACAAACCCACTCGAGAGCACGACTGCTGCGCCTCGCAAAGCCAGCGACGACCTTGAAGACGGCGTACTCTCGTCGGTAAAGCTTTAAACATTGCCCGGTGTTTGTACTTGTCCTGCTGCGTCTGCACAAAATGGAAACGTTCGAGGCTTAAGATCGATGCAGATCACGGCGCTGCTGGACGGACGCAATGCTGGGGCGAGGGCAGAGACAGGGTGCAGCCACGCGGTGGCCGCGTGACTCACGCATCTTGGTCAGTTGCGCCTTTGATGAGCTAAATGCACGCAATTTGAGTCCTGGTGACTGCTGCCGCGCATGGTTAGCAAGTAGCGTCGTCCTTGATAGAGCGATTTACCTACGCGTTTACTTTCTTCACACTTATATACTGTAGTTTTTCAAGCACTCGATGAGGTGTATAGTCCGCTGCTACACGAGCAATCATCGGTGGGCAGTGGTGCTGTTGGGTGGTTTTAGACAACACCTGGCTTGGCATCGACTCCTGCTCAGATTTTGAATCGACTCCGTCATCGCATGAGCAATCAGTGCAAGGCCGACATCAAGACTTGCGAGGACCGCGTCTCGGGTGAAATCACGGAGCTTGTCCGTGACCCGGCCAAGGATTGTACGTTCCCGCCTTGTCCGCCCAACTCGGACCCAGTCCGCAGTGGTGAGGCTGGAAGCAGTCCTGCTATGAACAGCGGCGCGCCTGCGACCTCGATGTCAACACGGCAAACAGCGCCACAAGGTCCGCTGGGTGCGCAGGCAACAACACCGTCGCCTACCCAGCAAGCTACGCTTCTGCCTATTGTCACCGAGCCATTGACTCCGCCCACTATCGAGCAACAAGCAACCCAGGCGCCGACGCAGCCTTCGACGCAGGCACCAACCCAAGCCCCGACGCAAGCACCAACCCAAGCCCCGACGCAGGCATCTACCCAAGCCCCGACGCAGGCATCTACCCAAGCCCCGACGCAGGCACCTACCCAAGCCCCGACGCAGGCACCTACCCAAGCCCCGACGCAAGCACCAACCCAAGCCCCGACGCAAGAATCTACCCAAGCCCCGACGCAGGCGCCGACGCAGCCTTCGACGCAAGCACCGAAGCAAGCCTCGACACAACCACCAACGCAACCCCCGACGCAAGCCCCGACGCAAGCTTCGGCGCCAATTGTACCACTACCGCAAGTTGTTGCCACGCAGGCTCCCGTGACGGCTACACCTGGTGTCTGGTTGAACATTGACAAGGAGCACCCCGCGGCTTTGGACGCTGCCGTGATGGCGGCGTTTGGGAACTACAACGTCTCGAGCGTTTGCGATGCGTTCGCGATTCAAGTCTCCTCGTACGAGCAGATGCAAACGTCGTACAGCGTCGTGGCCTCGGTTGCTTGTGATTTGGCATCCGAGAGCCAAGTCGCAGGCAAGTACGTGCTGCATTTCGAGGAAGCGCCGCCGGGGGCCTTTACGCTCACCATGTGCGGCCACGAAGCCGACAACCTGCTTTTCAACTGGATTGGCGTCGTGAACGGTAACACCGTGTGCCAGACGCCGACCGAGAAGAACGCGTTTGCGGTCCAGGCCGTCGAGCACGTCGCCCACAATGCGTCAACGTCGGCACTATCGGACCCGGTGCAGTACCTCCAGTCGCTCGATACGCCGGGGCGCGCGGTGGTCGGAAGCGTTGCAGCGCTCGTCGTCGTCGTTCTCGTGTTGGTGCTTGTCAAGGTCGTGCGCTCGCGGCGGACGAGATACGAAGCGGCGTCCGTCGAGTCCAACACGCCGATGCGCCGTCGCCGCGCGTCGACCACCGAAGAGGGCAAAGAGGAAGAGCTAACAGAGACAGCGAGTACGCGCTCTGCGATTGCCGAGATCGAAGGTCTCATGGAGCCGACGACAACGATGAGTTTGCGTCCGAGCATGAAACTCGACACGCCAATGCACCCAACGCGCGCCAAAGACCACGATGCTGTGTTCTCGAACGCCTGAACAGACTCACTAGATACTATAATGCACAGGCATACGTATCCCTTTAATAAGTTGTCTATCAAAGCTGTAGAGTATGGGGAAGACCAGCGTCGGCAAGAACGTCTGTCAAGCATGAGGGTGCCATTGCGTCCGCTCCGTCAAAGCACACATCGTAGTGTTTGATAGCGAGGCTGCCAGCGGCAAACGAGACAAGGTCCGAGTCGAGAGAGCGCAAGCCAATGCGCTGCTTCATGGGTAGTCCCACAACGTCGCTCCACGTGAGAGCTTCAAAGACTTCTTCCAACACGTCCGAGTCGTTTTCACTTTCGGTGTTCAGCGTCAGCACAGTTGCACCGGCGTCCGCAAGTAGCGAGCCCAAGAGCTGCACATCGTACGGGTTGCCAGCAAATGGGTCGAGTAGCGCGACTTTGACGGGTCGGGCTAGCGACGTCGCAGCGGTGGCGATTGCAATGACGTCGTCCCACTCGCGACGTGAAGCCGCGCACGAGACGCTCAGTGCCAGCGCATGCGGCGCAATGTTAGAGGTGAGATACACGTGCGTGGCGACGGCGGTTGGCACGTCCATTGGCGCCGTCAATGTCACGGAGGCAAGGCCCTTGACGCCTGGCGCTGGAAGCTGGAGGGCGTGGATCTGGATAGCATCCGAGTAGCGAACGTGCTGGCCAGACTGGCTGTCGTAGTAGCTCGTGACAGTACCGAGTGGTGTCTTCTCAATCGTCGTTGTCGTCCCAAAGGCGCGGCGACGTCCTGTCCGCAAAAGCGCCGGCAACATACTTCAACACAACCGTGGGAAAATGGCAAATCCAGACCAATCCAGCTTCAAGCAGTGTAGTAACATTTGTATCGAATTTGGCGAGTGGTTTATAAATCCTTGTTTAATAATTTTTTAATGCCCTATCCTGCCCACAACCCGTCCACTCTCGCATATTAGTACGGACACTCGACAAGTTTTGAACGCAGCGCTGTAACATTATCGGAGTGAAGAGTGCAACGTCGGGTGCAATGATAAACGATGTGAAAGATGGGACCGTCGACTATATCCAATATATCCTAGGTCTGCAACTTATAGTCTGCAACGCGCTCTTCGTCCGATCCTGGCACTCTTGTTGGGCCGCGCTTCCCGCGAACAGGCAAAATAGATAGTTTGTGGCTCCGTCCACGAATTGGCACTCATACTTGCCGTGTGTTGTTGGCGACTCGTGGCGGATCTGGGCCAAACTGCCCCGGGGCTCCAGAGAACGAAACTTATGGCATCCTGTTCAACTGCTGCAGGCCTGCGTCTGGTGCAACAGCTATCCAGTGTCCAGTTACTGAAGTAAGCGGACAACCTACTAGTTTTGTGGCTCCGTCCGATAAGTGCCGTTCCAAGAAGTGGAAGAGGTTTTCCGCGCAAGGCCGAGCGTTCTAGAAGACCAAGATATGTAAGCCCACACACGTCACAAGATCCAGGCGCAGAGCAAGCGGCTCGAGCCATCCACG
>NW_008246117.1:460864-466694 GCF_000281045.1 Saprolegnia diclina VS20 | reverse complement strand
GCCGTTGTCCTACGGAGCTTGTCCAGTTCCCGCGTCCACATCTTGGAAAAAGATGGTCGCGCACGCTCTGTGAATCAGTGATCTGCAAAATGACCCATTGGCCCATGACCCATGACTCGGCTCGGCCCAACCCGGGCTCGTAGGCCGAGCTGGGTGGGTCGAAAAACAATTGTGGTGTGCCGGGTTGGGTTGGGTCGGCCCGAAAAAAACATGGGTTGGGTCCGGGTGGCGCATGGGCAGCGGCCCTGACCCATGCCGATCCAGCTTTGATCACGTAATCGTCAGCGAATGGCGACGACGTCCTATGACGACTCGTGGCATCTGAATGCGTGATGCGGTCATGCCACCGAGATCTCCGCCGACTCCCGCCTCGTGAATGCCGACAGCTAATATGTGTGAATAATGACCTCAGTTTTGTCATCTTTCGACAACACTTGAGTCTTCTTGCGGTGATCATCATGTCCTCAATCCGTAACTCGCTTTCGTCTCCCGGACCAAGCACTGCGCCTGTCCCTACGACTCCCTCTCAACGTGTGCCCAACACGCCCAACACGCTCAACACGCCCAACAAGCTCGAGCTTGCTGCAGAGGCCAGAGCCATCGGACGCGCGCTTTCCTTGCGCAACCCCCAGTTCAAGCTGGAGAAACCACCGAAAGTCACGTCCGCGTGCTGGGACCGCTTTGGGTGCTCAAGAACAACGTTAAGGCTGCGAAAAACACAGCCCCTGGATTCTACTTTGTGGCATGCAAGCAGTGCTTTCATGTCTTCACCATGCAATCCGCCTTTGGTACAAGCTCGCTCAACCGCCACAAGTGCCCGGCACCAGCAACGCAGACCAGCATCTCGAACCACGCGATGACCCTCACGGTGAACGCGGAGGCGAAGAAGGCAGCAAAGCGCGCACACGTGGCCTTGGCCCTCTTCTCCGAGGATCTTCACCCCTTTAAGATCACTGAGGGTGGCAGCTTCATGGCCTTTGCCCAAACGATGCTCGATATTGGCCTCAAGAGCAGAGCGCGGCTCCTCGCCAAAGACGTGCTGGCCCAACCCACGACGGTCCAGCGCGCCCTAGCTGTCGAAGCCAAAGAAGCGCGAGCCATGCTCAAGCCGCGCCTCCAGGCCCACGTTGCCAGCAAGGGTTGGCGCGACGGTCGACATGTGGACCGAGCCGATATCCAGCACGTCGTTCATTTCGCTCACGTGCTCCTACATCACGTACGACTGGAAGCTCGTGGATCAAGTACTTGGCGTTCGGAGTCTCTCCAACGAGCCGCACACTGCGATCTTTATTAAGAACGAGACATCGTCTATTCTGAAAGAGTACGGCATCTTCAGCACGACGCCGATCAACCTTGACGCAGGACGCCACAAACCATTCATCGGCAACGACGGACCGCGGCGCAAAGCGCAAGCTCTTCACCGTTGACTGGTGTGACGACGAGATGCCCGAAGATTCCAGCGCCAGCTGCGTGGATATCGAGATTGAGCGCTACTTTTGGCGATGAAGGTTGCCCCCGAAGAGCGCATCTCCTACTCCGTAAAAGAGTGGTGAAAGAAACGAGTATGCCTGCGCTAAAGTCGTTCGGTGTCTCCGCCGTGCGTGCCAAGCCTGAAAGTAACTTCCCAGATGCTGGCATCACGTTTACGAAGCTGCGCAATGTCGCCGACGACATTTTGTTTTATAGCTCCTTCCTCAAAAACAAAAAGAAGTCGCGTTGGGTTAGATTGACCTGCCCGGACAATGAGTTGGGTCTGGGTGGGTCGAAGCATATTTTTCAACCAAGGGGCTGGGTTGGGTGGGTCGAAAAATCCTGTTCATATCTCTGCTGTGAATGTAACACAACTGTCTACTTGCGCTTGTCGCAATAGTCACTGTACCTTATGCTGTTTGCCGAACATCGCCATCTAGGCTTCGTCGCGCTCGACTGGGTCGGAATCAGGCTCGTGCCTAGTAGTTTGTAAATTGACGATCACTATTTTTTTTATCGCGGAAAATGATTAAGCCTGATGCAGGACGTGCAAGATAATTATTCAACTGCCAGATGGGTTCGGCTTTTTATCTTACTAAAACATTTCCACGCAGTATTGCGTTTATGCATTTGGCTTGCTTGTCGGTTGTTATTGGGTGCTGAGACTTGTGACTAATAAATCGTGATCGTACCAGATGTCCCTGCGGCAACTATTTCAGCATATAGAAATTAGTGGATGGATCATATGCCAGTCAGCATATATTTTTAGAGGAAGACACAGTGAGCATTACTGTCTTGTGTGTTATGTCAAACCAACGAGCCTTGTCGAGAAGGCTGCTGCCTAATAATAGCAAACATAATGCTAGAAATACAATGGTCTACTTTATAGAAAGTGCATGTATAGTCCAAGACGTTCGATACAAACTCGGTCAGGCTTTGTATTCCATGCATCATTAGGTCTTACGCAATGTGATATATACAACATGTCGGCTAACGACCTGTAAATGTAGTTATCGTATTTGGGCTTCGGTGAGAACCAATTTTGCATGTAACCTTGTGTGATATATAGATTTTATTCATATTTTACAGGCATGCCAATTTGCAGCTTACGAAGCTTCCTGTGTCAAGATCCTGAGCGAAGCTCCTGTGCCAAGTAATCAAATTAGACTGTAACGTATGATTCATATCCGAACCAGTTTGTAGGGATCTTTTTTCGTTAAGGAGGAAACATGTCGCCTGCTGGTCGGCAGCTGACGTTAGTGAAGTCATTTTTGCATCGATGCCTGCATATTGGACGAGCTTGCATTGGCGATTAAGTACGAGAACAAAGGATGAGGAAGTGTGAGACTAACTGTGTAACGCAACGTATGAATGTTGCAGATTCACAAGCACTATGATATTCACTTAACGACTCTCAATGTAATTTGCCGATGCAAAAAACAAGGTCAGTAGAATAGAAGCTTTCGATCTGCAACGATTTGCGAGAACGTAGGAGATGTTCTTAGCGCTATTGAATCGTCGCTTTTTAACAATCTTATTGATTAAACGATTAAGTTGATGAACGGCTGAAGCCAATAGCGAAGCTTGAAAAGCCGTTACTAATCTGTCAGCTCTCCCGTGAGATTCTTCGACACCTGATTGCTTCGGACTAACGACTTTTCTGTCGAAAAAAGCAACATGGTTCTCTGAGGGCGCTGGCACGAAAAGTCGTAATGCATCCGAGTACTTGACGACGAATGATGCCAACACCCACTGGTTAACAGCCGTCCCTGCCCTCAATACGTCTCCATCACACTTTCTGTAGAAATTCCGACGAGCTGACCAATTGTATGCGTCCGTTCTCGAAACGACAAGGCTAGGCCTTTGACGACTCTTTTTCACGTGTTCGGTTTTCCAACATGCTGTAAAACCTGATCGCGCGTGTTGCAGTATACTAAGAAGCTTGTTATCTTTGACATAGCACACAGGCAGGTGTCTCTCGCGCACCACTTATGTAGTCGAATCGTGGGACACTCGCTCCTCTGGGTGAACTGCTACGTACCGAGCATGACTGGCTACAACTCTAGTCATTTCACTATAAAGGCTGTGCCGAAATCTATTTTGTTCCGAGAATAGGAAAATTGTTTCAATATATGCTGCGTGGATTGTTGTTGCAAGCAGGGATTAAGTATATAACAACTCGGCCGGCATGCGCTCCAGAAATACTCGAGGGAACAATTCATTGGGTATGTGATGTGCACATCACGTTCAAATGCAAAATCTACACCCCACACACCCCGCACAGTCTTAGAATCGAAGCCAGATCGTCGACAAAACCCCCTAAAACTCGTTGTCGTGCACATATCACACGAATGTAAAAATAATCGCAATGAGATCCAATTTTGTATTTTAGCTCTTACCCAGTTTAAACGCAATAGTTGTGAGACGCAGTCATCTTTAAAATGATAAGGCGTTTGACACGCTATCGAGGTGCTTTGCGCTGTTCTCATCAGTCCGGTTGAGAGCCTGTACGACGCTGCATAGTAGCCCAAACTGAAGTGTGGACATCAAGATGTGTGCCACGGCCAATCTGCCTTGAGTGAGCAGGTGCTTCGCAACCCCGCGCGCAGCCCGCATAGAGTTTGTTCCCAGAAACGTGTACCTATCCACTAGAACTACCAGGAAATTCATGGGATATCGTATGTGTGTGGCACGCTGTGCTATCACCTTGTCCAGGCGCGTTGCAATTTCGAGCGCTGGAATTGGTAGTCAACGGCGTACTAGTAATGCGACACTCACGCCGAGCAAAGTCCAAAGCACGACAATTCCCTCCCACGAGAAGGGCGCACGCGACTGCCCTGCCGACTACCGCTCTCATTAATAGCGGCGTCATGATCTTTACTGCATGCAGTCTTGGTCAACCGGTTGCAGCCGCGCGCTCACTTCTTGATGCACGCGGATCAGAGCGGCTTGATCCGAGGACGCTCGATCCGCACAACTATTCAAGATTCACTCCAATGGTGACCTCTCTTCGCCCTTCTGCATCAACCTGAGTGTACTCCAAGGCTCTCTCTTGTGATGGCGCTTCAACAGATGTACCTCGAGCTGCCCATCTCAAGACACAAAGCCTCACGCAATCGCCTGTGCCCAATCGTCCCCCAGCGCTCGCTGTGCCTACGCACTGCGCCACCTGCAAGACTGGCTACTTTTTTGGCGACACGATTCGACGAGCTTGGTCGCCAGGGCCACCTGCTGGACCTCCGGTTCCAGGTTGCGCGGGTCGTACGACACTGCAGGACACGCCTCAAGCACCAGCAAAATGCTCCTCCTGTTCATTAACGGAGAGCTACCGGTCGTCGGCGACGGCGCGCAAGACTTCTGCCATAGCATTATCTTTGCGCCAAAACATGAAGCGTGCCTCGGCCTCAAGCCCGCGCTCGAGACTCGGACCGCTCACCACCTCTCTGATACATGAAGGCCGGAGGCAATGCCGCGCTCACGTCGTCCCCGGTTCCGGACTCGTCGGCACCAAGCAATGCTTACGCGCCTTAAAACAACTTTGCCCATGTCGCCTTCGCCAACCTAGATACGGCACAAGCTCAAGACAAAAGCCGTGCCTGATCGGTTCCAATGCAAGCTGACCTCATTCGTGAGGGCCACGCATGTTTCCAGCGCTGTTACCACTGGTCCACAAACAACCGATTTGGTGCAACCCGTTTCTCCCGGTAAATTGGTGCAGTTGCGTCTAAGCCCTCCTATTGGCAAACTCGGTATCCACCCTCTTGCTGCAACACATCGACTGCGGTAGCCCAAAATCGCGGATGTGGTCAAGATCGGGATCAGCCAAGCCCAGCACATCCACAACTTGATGCTCGCCACCTCCCTGACGGAGCCGCTCGCGACAAGAAAGAGCTCAACGCACCATCCAACCGGTGATCGCCCCGGGCTGCACCGAAGGACAAATGGCTCGGCTAGCTTGCAAATACTATAAACGCCTTCTCGCCGCTCATCGCAAGCGCTGTTGCACCAGATTCCATCAGCTTCGAGCTCCGTTATATCAATTTATTACATGTCGTTTCAAAATGTTCGTGGCTTGCGTAGTTTTCACATCATGTGTCCAAGCCGTCAAAGCGGCCATGCTGTACTTGCGCCATACTGGCTACTGTAGTTTTACCAGCCTACCCCGCAAGGAACTTGTTGAGATATCGTGTCGCCCGTGGCAAGCTGTGCTACAACCTTGTCCAGGCGCGCTGCCATTATGACCAAGTCGACACAGTGCCGTCTTTGCCGTAGGACCCGATCCACACGCTACGCTATGAGCGTAAAAGTGTTGAAATCTTTTACCGCTGATAGCTATCCTTCGCGAATGGTGAAGGATCCA
>NW_008246117.1:417647-430818 GCF_000281045.1 Saprolegnia diclina VS20 | reverse complement strand
CGTTCACCGCGTTGAACTGGTAGCCGTAGAAAAAGTTGGACGCAAACGAGGCGGGGATGAGGCAGAGCATGCGCCAGTCAAAGATGGCGGCGTAGAGCCCGCGGATTTCAATCATCGCGGACGCGGCCTTGGGGTACTCGACCTGTGTGCCGTCCGAGCGAATCACCGTCGACGGCGCCTTGAGAGCGAGCGCAAGCGACGTGCCAATGGCCATGGCGCAGATAAAGCCAATGTACGTCGCGTTGTTGACGCTGGAGGCGGTCGAGTTGTAGTTGAAGCCAAAGGGAATAAAGCCACCGAGGACACCACCGAGGTTGAAGACGACCCAAAAAATCGAAATGAACTTGCCCTTTTCGTTTTCGGTCGGGTACGCAAGCATCATTGTGCCCTGGGCCGTCCAGAGGAGGCCGGCGCCGATGCCGAGAATCGCGCCCGCGACAATCACAAACGTGCCGTTCTGCGTGTAGTTGTAGCTGAGAAGCGAGCCGGCATAGAGAGCGTACGTGCAGCCACCCACAAAGAGCGTGAGGCGCGGGCCCAAAAAGTTGTGCACCGAGCCGGCAAAGACCGAAAAGCCCGCAAAACACGCGTAGAGAGCCACGTTGGCGTTGGAGCTGACCTTGTCGTCGACCTGACCGCCGCCGCCGAGACCGTTGAGCGCGTTGAACATACCGGGGCAGCCGAAACAGATGAGGCCGAGAAGCAGGATCTGCGCAAACGAGTTGGCCTTGCCGGCATACTTGAGGCCGCCTTCCATGGCGTAGTCGGCCGTCGGCGTCGCGACCACGTCCGTCGTCTTGTTCATCGTACTGTGTTGCGTGCGAGGCAAAATAGAAAGTGAGCTCCACATTCCACCTCGCTTCGCCGCCTAGGTGAGGTCGTCGAAGTGCAAACCCAACTTCAACCGGCTTGATACGCAGACTCGTCTAACGTATCCCCAGGCCTTGTAATGCACGTAATTCGAAGCATCACCGCCTTGTCTCATAGCTGCTAGTAGGTACCACCATCTGTCCGTGTCCCTTCTTGACACGTGAGAGTCGATCTTTGGGATCTTGAGCTTGCCCTTGCATTTGTTTCTATTTTCGGTGCAATTAATTATTTGGTGTTCCCGCCACAAACCGACGTGTCCCGCGACACCAACTTCAACTTCAAGTTGGTCATGGTCCCACCTTTCGCGAGCACGGGGCGGTAGCAGCATTTGGTGCCTGGAGCAATACTTGTCGACAAATAGGTGCGCACAATACAGTCATTAAGAAAGAGATGAAGGGGAGCTTCCTACATGTACGGTGTGGGGCCAGTATAAACGGTTGTCATCTATCCCACGCCGTGCAGTGCGCGGCCTCTCATAGCACTTGCTTGAACTTGCACCTTGCGTGCGCAGAAGCCGTAGAAAACAGCCCAAATCGACTGTCTGACGCACTCAGCTCGTGGCGAAGGAATGGCCACGACAGCGTCGACGTTTTCCAGCCTCTCACAGCCACAGACACACATTACACTGGTTCATTGGTCTTTATTATTGACCCATGACTGGTTCTGGGTCGTGCTTGAGCCTGGCGACGTCTCCTAAAAGCGTTATGTAGTGCACGTGAGGTGGTGGATGAGACCATCTACTGTGTAGCAAAGCCACGGATGCGTGCAAGCGTGTCGATCCATCACTTTTTTACTTCGTGTGCTGGATCACCCAGGCGCCACGAGTCAACAAGAACTACTGCGTTTGCAAGAAGTGGCGTAAATTCTACGGTATGCCCACTGCTACCTATTCATACGTAAGACTGGTGGGTTGAAGATACTACAGTACTACTAGCTCTGTTTTAGCGAGTTCATGGAACGCAAGCATACAAACTCCTTGGGGCCGATTCTCTCTACGCCGTGCCATCAAAAATACCCTCGTCCTCAACACTCCTAGCAAATCCAAATGACACGTCAAACGAGTTGTTTGATTCACCACAAAACAAGAGTAACTAGATCGCACTAGCAACGCGTCCGACTTAGTTGGAGAGCTTGCGGACGACGAGGTACATGAACGGGAACGAGATGGCCATGAGCGCCCAGTTGATGATGAGCTGCGTCATGTACGACACTTCGAGCACGTCGATACGCCACGAGATCGCACCGCCCGCGCTCTGGAACGCCTTGTACAAGCCCACAAAGCGCGCGAGGTCCATCGGTTCGTTGGACATGGCGCCAATGACCCAGTAGACGTAGTTCTGGTAGACGGCGTCGACCAACCCGTAGAGCATGTAGACGATCATGGGGAAGGCGGCGCGGCTGCTCTCGGTAAAGTCAATGTTCTGCTTCGGGTCGTCGCGCGTGTAGTCCTTTTGGACGATGACACCGAGGATCCACGCGAGGAAGGTGAGACCCGTGGCGATCGCGAGACCGACCTTGCCGCGCGTCGCACGCGAGACGGACTCCTTGTCCATGACGTAGTTGCCAAAGATAAAAGCGCCGACCATCTGCATGCCCCAGTACAAGACACCGTTGAGACCGCGCGTCCGGAGCGAAAACATGTGCGCGTTCACCGCGTTGAACTGGTAGCCGTAGAAAAAGTTGGACGCAAACGAGGCGGGGATGAGGCAGAGCATGCGCCAGTCGAAAATGGCTTCGTACAAGCACTTGATCTCGTCCTTGACGGACGCCGACTTGGGGTAGTCGACCTGCGTGTTGTCCGAGCGGATAATCGAATCGGGCTTCTTGAGGAAGAGGGCCATAGCGGCGCCGCACACCATCAAGATGAGGAAGACAATGTACGTGGCGTCCGAGACGGCCGAGCTCGAGTCGGCATTGTAGTTGAGAATGAACGGCACGAGCGCACCAATGACCGCGCCGAGGTTGAAGATGACCCAGCAGATCGAGATGTACTTGCCCTTCTCGTTCTCGGTCGCATAGGAGAGCACGATGGCGCCTTGGGCCGTCCAGAGGAGGCCGGCGCCGATGCCGAGGATACCGCCGGCGACAATCACAAACGTGCCGTTCTGCGTGTGGTTGTAGTTGAGGAACGAAGCGACGTACAAGGCGTACGGGAGACCGCCGAGGAAGAGCGTGAGGCGGGGGCCGAGGACGTTGTGGACCGAACCGGCGACGATCGAGAAGGACGCGAACGTCGCGTAAAGAGCGACGTTGGCGTTGGAGCCGGCGGTCGCGTCGACTTGACCGCCCGCACCGAGACCGTTGATGGCGTTGAACATGCCGGGGCAGCCAAAGAGGACAAGACCGAGGAGGCACACCTGGATGTATGCGTTGGTCTTGCCGGCAACCTTCTTGCTGCCTTCTTCAAGGGCATAGTCTGCAGCGGGGGACGCAACCTTGTCGGCCATCGGGGGCAGGCGCTGGAAATTGAGAAGTGAGGAATTCGACGCATGAGCAAATGCAGTGTCGGCAGTGTTGAAGCGGCGTCTTTTGTTGAATGGGGTGCGCTCAGATCTCAGAACCAGGCGCCGTGGTCAGTTGATGCAGTTGTCGAGTCGAGTTGTATGGTTATCAAGCGCTTCGCGGAGACGATCGCGGCGTCGCCATCCCACTCTATCGCGCCTGTACGCGACTTGGGGATTCTCATTCTCTATATTTTCTGATCCTGAGCGATTGGTCAGGCAATTTTGCGTTGCGGGTGCGTCCATAAGATTGGAAGAGTTGGAGGTTGACTGTTGGTGGGTCCATCTATCGCGTCCCCACTTGACTGTACCAGAGGAGCCACCAGAAGAGCTACCCACAGTAGAGCCACACGCAATGCGTGTACATATCCTAGCGGCCGTGATGTCTCCGACACACGCTCTCCTATAGCTTTTGTCCACTGGTTTCGACATGATCCCTAGCGGCAACCCTATTCCACGTGAACGCAGGCGAGGTGTCTTGGCACAGCATTTGTTGAGGGGCGCTTGACTGATTTACCTCTACAACAAGAAAGTCGCGGGGTATCCCCGAGTATCTAGAAGCTTCAAAAAGTTTTATGCTGTTCAGATAGGAAGAAGTATTTGCATCCGCGGATGGCCACCACGCGACAGCTACAAGGCGGCGCCGTCAGACATGCAACCATCCCACCACGCCAACGCAGCGCTTCGTCTTGCGCGACATGGATTTCAGCGAGAGCGACCAGTCCCGAGACTGGTTGACGGAGACGCTTCTCTGTACGAGGCTAGTGTCATAGCATGCTAGCTCCACGCAGCCAGCCCAGTGGCAGTCCAACGGGCCTCCCTTAGAAGAGCTTCATTCTACTACATGTATGGCCGCTCGCGAACAGGATAGACGTGGGCATGTACCATTCATCATAACGAGGTGTATGTTGCTGCAAAGTGCCTTACGTGGGCATGTACCATTGCAAGGTATTGTGTGCAATCGAATACCCTTGACCCCCAGCCTGTGCTCTGATGTGGGTCAATTCGATCCATTGCCAGCGTCTCCGAGTAGATGAGTGGTGAGGTACACGAATAGCGGTGCTCTAGCCGACAAAATATGAATACCTTGCCGATGCTCGGATTGTCTCGACACAAGCATTACGCCACAAATTCTCGACTCTTTTCGGTCACTTCCATCTGTTCAGCATCATGGTACCACCACCATCCTGTTGAAGAACGACGCGTGGGTACCGCATGTGGCGTCTGCGGCTGCCACGTCATGACGCGAATAAAAAGGCAAACTGGTGTAGAATTGTAGGGTAGAAAAAATGATCGCAGCGAGATGGGTAGTGTTAAAGTACAGTCGGACAGATTACGGGTGGTCCTTGATCATGCGCTCGTGCGTCTCGTGGAGGCCCTTGAAGTACTTGACGGTCTTGACCTTGAGCTCGTTCGTCGCGTCTTCGTCGCAGACAATGACCGACTTGTTGTGCGTCTGGATGGCCGAGACGGTCCACATGTGGTTGACGCCCTCTTCGATGACCTTGTAGAGCGCGTAGGCCTTGGAGTGGCCCGTGATAAGCACGAGCACCTCGCGGGCGTCCATGACGGTGCCGACGCCGACGGTCAGCGCCATCTTGGGCACGGTGTTGATGTCGCCGCCAAAGAAGCGCGAGTTGGCGACGATCGTGTCGTACGCGAGCGTCTTGACGCGCGTCCGGGACACGAGCGACGAGCCCGGTTCGTTGAACGCAATGTGCCCATCGGGGCCGATGCCGCCGAGGAAGAGCTCGATGCCGCCAAACGACGCGATCTTGGCTTCGTACGCAAGACATTCTTGCTCGAGGTCGGGCGCGTTGCCGTTGAGAATATGGACGTTCTCGCGCTTGATGTCAATGTGCTGGAAGAGGTTGGTCCACATGAACGTGTGGTACGACTCGGGGTGGTCCTCGGGCAACCCGACGTACTCGTCCATGTTGAAGGTCACGACGTGCTCAAAGCTGAGCTTGCCTTCCTTGTGGTACTGGACGAGCTTCTTGTACGTCGTGAGCGGCGACGACCCAGTCGGGAGGCCGATGACAAATGGACGCTCGGCCGTCGGCGCGAACGCGTTGATGCGCTGGCGCACGTAGCTGGCGACCCAGTCGCCGACCTCGGCGGCGTTCTTCTGGATGATGAGGCGCATATTGTCGAGTTGGTGCAAAAGTGGAAATGAGTGTGACCATCCGCCACAAGCACCGTCCGTGAGACATCGACGGCTTCGACCAGGTGGCCCGCGCCGGCGGCCGCGGCCAGAGTGGGATGCCCACGCGGTGTGCGACGATGACGCAGGGTATCCGGATCCGGAATCCCGTCCAGATGCGGCGCCCATACAAACGGCAATGTGGCGCTGCCACGTGGTCGGACTCAGCACAAGGAATCATCCCCGGGCCCTTTGCAAGCGCGGCCTCGATTACTGTACGTCGAGGCCCCTTACCTCGCCGCCGCCATCGTCGACGTGGGTCTTTCTGGGTCGAGGTTGACGCCGTGCTGTGCGCCACGCGGTGGGCTTGTTGGGCGATTTTTGCATTCGTCTTGGCTGCGTCGGCGGTGGGAGGATCGGGCGGCCTCCGTCCACCCGGCCTGTCCGTGCCTCGCGCCCGCGTCGCAGGGGCCACTTCAACGTGCCTTGTGCGCTTTGGAATCTTCTGGCAAGCCGATGGTTCGTGGCGTTTTTTCCGAGCTATTTTGGCTTGACGTGGCAAAACCAGCTGGCGCACGAATTTCGCCGGCCGCTCACTTGGCCTCATTTCTGCGAGCGCGCAATCCCAGCTCCAACCTCAGCAACATGCTCACCGACACGACGCTCAAGATCGAGAACGTCCGCGTCCTCCGCGGCGGGAAGCTTGTGCCCACCTTCCTCTGGGTCGAGAACGGCAAGATCATGGACCCGCAAGCGCGCTTCTGGCGCGCGCAGACCGCCGCCGAGTACGGCCCGACGCGCGTCGTCGACGGCCGTGGCTTCATTGTCGCCCCCGGCTTTCTCGACGTCCAGCTCAATGGCGCGTACGGGCACGACTTTACCGACGTGCAGTGTACGCCCGAGAACATCCTCGAGGTGCGCCAGCGCCTCCTGGCGACCGGCGTCACGGCCTTTTGCCCGACCGTCATTTCATCGTCGGCCGAGACGTACGCCGATGTCCTCCCCAAGTTTGCTCGCACGGATGACGGCCATATCGTCGGTGGCGCCAACATGATTGGGCTGCACCTCGAAGGCCCGTTCATCAACCGCGAGCGCAAGGGCGCCCATAAGGAAGAGGTTTTTGTCGAGCCGGAAGAAGGGCTCAAGTCGCTCGAAGCGCGCTACGGGCCGCTGACGCGCGAGACCGTCGCGATTGTCACGCTGGCCCCCGAGCTCAAGGGCGCGCTGTCGGCCATCTCGGAGCTCTCGCAGCGCGGTATCGTCGTCTCGGCCGGCCACTCGTCGGCCAACGTTCAGCAAGCCAAGCTCGGGATGGACGCTGGTATCACCATGCTCACGTACGTTTCTTCTTGCCATTATCCTTTGTTTTACACGCTCGGTAGGCACTTGTTTAACGCGATGGCCTCCTTCCACCACCGCGATCCGGGTCTCGTCGGCCTTCTGGGCGCGACGACCGCTCGGCCGTACTATGGCTTGATCCTCGATGGGATTCACTCGCACCCGACCTCGTGCCGCATTGCGCAGGCGAGCCACCCGTCGGGTCTCGTCCTTGTGACCGACTGCATGGCCGGCATGGGCCTCCCGGACGGCAACTACGAGCTTGCGGGCCTCGCTGTCGACGTCAAGGACGGCCGCGCATACCTCCACAACACGACAACGATTGCCGGCAGCGTCGTGCAAATGGACTCGTGCATCCGCACACTGCGCAAGTACACCAACTGCTCGATCGAGTACGCGCTGGAGGCGGCGACGCTGCACCCGGCGGTGGCCCTGGGCTTGGCACCGACCAAAGGCACGCTCGAGTTCGGCGCCGACGCCGACTTTGTGCTCTTGAACGACGACCTCGAGGTGCTCCAGACGTACATTGCTGGTACCCTCGTCTACGACCGCGGCGATACGCCCCAAGTCCAGTACCTCGTCCACGACGACGACGAGCACGGACCGCTCATGACGCACTACGACTTGGACGACGACCGCGCGATGGACAAGGCAGCGAGCGCCGGGCAGCTGCACTTGCTCACGCAGCTCCACGCCAAGGGCAGCGTCTCGTGCACCGCCCACGCCATGGACATCGCGGCTGCCAATGGGCACTTGGCGGTCGTCAAGTTTTTGCATTTGAATCGGACGGAAGGCTGTACAACCAACGCGATGGATCTCGCGGCCGGCAACGGCCATTTGGAGATCGTCCAGTTCCTCCATGCGCATCGCACCGAGGGCTGTACGGCGTATGCGATGAAGGCCGCGACTGAGAACGGCCACCACGAAGTCGTCGAGTACCTTATCCAAGAGCGCAACTCGCTCTGTATTCAGGACGTCTACTCGCCGCGCGATTAGCTCCAACGTGTTGTGTGTATGCTAAAGTCCCTTCTTTCAATCGTTCTTCTCTTTCCTCTACTTCACAGCTCTACCGACACTACTGTACCGGTGCCGAGCTGGCCCGAGGCAGCTATCGAAGCATCTATTATTTGCTTTGCCGACTCGAGAGAGAGAATCTCGGTCTTTCATCTCACCTGTGCACAATAGCCATGGATACTATAGTGCTACTAGTGTCGATTCCGGGGCTTTGGCTACTCGGTCGCTACTACATGCGTTGCGATATGACGCATCGTAGCTGCTGCATGAATCGGAACCTTAATGTGTGCAAGTTTTGTTGCATACATGCATCATAATGCCACCCGAGAGGTTCTTTCTTTGCTGGACGGCACGCAGGTGCGTCGATGATCCGCGACAGAAACGAGGTGATCGTTCTGGGCGGCAGTCCCTTTTCGTGGCTGCATGGCGGTGAGGCAGTGCTGGGGTCGGACCTCGGTTGATTTGGTAAAGATGCCGCACAAGCAGCGCGCGACAGGCTCGTGTCGGCTCCTAACCATTGCATAAAACAGACAGAGGCTGCAGGTGTCATCGCCGACTCGACTCGACTCGAGTAGTGGCTGCGACATCACGCGATCGTCCAAGGCAGCCACATCACCGTCATCATCATCATCATACCCCACTCGCCCGTCGTCACCACTTGGGTGGCCTTGCCTTGCACTGCCAAAGATCCACACGGCGACGTCACGACGATCCGCTCCTTGAACTTCAATGTGGTCCCGCTCGATGTTGAAGTTTGCCAAAAACATCTGGTTGGGCAAAAGGCGGGACAAACCTGTCATTCCGACCAGGCTCGGCGCCGCGCTGGAGATCGATGACAGAAAGGCTATCCCATCGCTTCTGGCGTGCCGAATTTGTGAGGTAAACAGCCCTTCGTAGGCGGCCCGAAATAAATTGACGGAGCGAGATCTCGTGATAACATCACGGATACTTGGGGAAACCGAGGGCCACGTGGAACAAGGACGAACAATCCAAGAGGGACCTTGAGCGCGTCTCCTCAAGATCTATATATCGTTATTCAACGTCGGACAGTTCCAGTGAGCGCGCTGCAGTAAGCAGTCACACTACAGTATTGGATATATATATATATGAACGTGTTTCGCGTTATCTTCATAATTACACAAAGACTTCGCATACGTAGAGACTAGCAATCTCCTTCTTCTTCATTCGCTCGCCGGTCCGTGGCTGCGCAGGCGGCGGCGCGGGGGCTCGTCTGGCTCTTCTGTCGTCGCCCTACGACGCTTGTGGCCGCGGGTGAGGCCCGTGACGACACGGTCGGTCAAATCTTTCCAGGCGTCGCAGTCGGCGGCATAGCTACGCAGTTTGTCAAGGTCCTCGGAAGACGCCAGCGACTGAGGTGGCGTCAGCGACTGGAGGCCGCGGTGCAGTATTGGATAGGTTGCGGTATTGAAACCACAGCACTCGGACGACGTCCTGACCACAACTAGAACGACTTTTGACACTATAATGAAGATAGTCTTACACTGCATTCGTCGATGAAGAAGCAGGCTCGTTTCGTGATCGTCGGCAACACACGACGCTATAACGAAGCACTACCATCGTCGATCACAGCGCAGGGAATAATTCAAGTGGTGAGCTTTACATCCCCGCCAAGGTTTGAATGGCAGAGGCCCTTGACGCGTTGACCTGGGAAAAACCACAATGATCAGTTTGCCCCATATATCCCACCACCTGGTTTCTTGCCTGCGAAGGGCGCGGACGAGCGTCCAAGCGAACAGGACGAAGAAGAAGAGGCCTCGACATTATCCCACGTTCGGAAGAGACACGATTTTGACATCATACCACTCTAACTACGATCTGCGGACGCCACCGTATGCTACAACACACACATTGAAGCTATTGAAGTCATCGCTCGCCCACCCACGGCTTGGGTGTCCTGGTCTGCACCGGATTTTGGCGCCAAATTGTAAGCCGTCGACATTGCACAATAGATACTTCAAGCGCGCTGGTCGCTGATCGAGGGAAACTCGCAAAAATGAGGTTTTACAGCGCCGGCTATCTCGTATCCTCTCTATTCCAGTCTCTACTCGTATGCAGAGTGGTAGCTATCAGTTGGACGGTATTCTTCACGCTGCCTGACAGACGATTTCGCCCCACAGATTGTCTAGTACACGAGTAGCTTTCGCGTGGCGTCTGGTCACAGCATGAAACAGGCATCAAGAATTATGGTTGGGCTTCAAGAAAGTACAGTGGACTTATGATGGCCCGCCAAATAGAACCGCGACGGACCTTGAACTTGCAAACTTCAATGCTCCGCACCCACAAGCGACTACAGCACCATCGTCTTGAACCATTCTCGAATTTGCTTTTGCTTGCACAATGAGCACCGAAAAGTACGCCGAAGTAAGCACCCCCGTCGGCCACGCCGACCTCGAAGACGCCGGCAAAAAGGTTCACGGCAAGCCCAACTCGTTCGTCCAGATTTGTCTCCTCGGTCTCGTCCTCTTTGGCTGCCCCGGTATGTTCAACGCCATCAACGGCATGGGCGCCGCTGGCCAAGTCGACGCGACCGCCGGCTCTAACGCCAACGTCGCTCTCTACGCGACGTTCGCGTCCTTCTCGATCGTCGCCGGTTCGATCCACAACGTCCTCGGTCCTCGTCTTACGCTCTTCATCGGCGGTCTCCCGTACGTGCTCTACATTGCCTCGCTCCTCAACTACAACCACACGCAGAACGGCACGTTTGTGATTGTCGCTGGCGGTATCCTCGGCGTCGGCGCCGGCCTCCTCTGGACGGCCCAGGGCGCTGTCGTGCTCTCGTACCCGACCGAGAACGAGAAGGGCAAATACATCTCCACCTGCTGGGTCATCTTCAACCTCGGCGGTGTCATTGGTGCGCTCGTGCCGTTCATTCTCAACTTCAACTCGGAGGCTGGCAATGTCTCGGACGCCACGTACATTGTCTTCCTCGTCTTGATGGTGTGCGGTGCCTCCATGTCGCTCTTCATGAAGAAGCCCGATTCGATCATCCGCTCGGACAACACGCAGGTCGACTACCCCAAGTCGGCGTCCGTCAAGGACGAGATCAAGTGCTTGTACGAAGCCATTTTCGACTGGCGCATGCTCTGCCTCATCCCCGCCTCGTTTGCGTCCAACTTTTTCTACGGCTACCAGTTCAACGCGGTGAACGCGCACATGTTTTCGCTCCGCACGCGCGGTTTCAACGGTGTCTTGTACTGGGGCATGCAGATGGTCGGTGCCTTCGTCTTTGGCAACTACGTCATGGACAAGGAGTCCGTCTCGCGTGCGACGCGCGGCAAGGTCGGTCTCGCGATCGCCACGGGTCTCACCTTCCTCGCGTGGATCCTCGGTGTCATCGTCCAGAAGGATTTTACTCGCGACGACCCGAAGCAGAACATTGACTTTACCGAGAGCAGCCGCGCCGCCTTTCCCATGATTGTTTTCTTGCTCTACGGGTTGGTCGACGCCGTCTACCAGAACTACGTCTACTGGGTCATTGGCGCCATGTCCAACGACCCGATGGACCTCGCGCGCTTTGTGGGTTTGTACAAGGCGTTCCAGAGCGCGGGTGGTGCGATCTCGTGGCGTATCGACGTGCTCGAAGTGTCGTACATGACGCAGCTCATCATCAACTGGGCGCTCATGGCCATCTCGTTCCCGTTCATGTACCTCGTCGTCCGCAAGCTCTCCAACTAAGCGATTCGATAGCATCTTGTATCATGCCTAATGACACCATTTTTGCGCTGTTTTGATCGCCTCTTGTTGTTGCTGACTGACGTACTTAGCCGCACGCTATCGCATTGCAAAGTTGGGGTGGAACTTGGATGGCCGGAAGAGTTGTGGATAGTGGTGGTTGATTGGCTTCCTGGCCCTGGCGGTCTTCGCGCAAGCGTTTTGGCGCCTCTGCACACTGGCGCTTGGCGACATAGAGCGCGAGTGAGCTTACTTTACTGCCGCTCAGTGAAAGCCGCGACCCAATAGGGCTTGACGGACAGTCCATCGATCGTTCTTCTTCAGCGGTCGATGCTTCGATCGATTCCACGGGTAGCTGCCAGCCTTGCCACACGCATCAACGCGAGCTACGGTCTCGCGATCCTCATGAGCAATGCGCACACTAGGCAGTACATGATGCTCAAGAAGTTCGTCGTGATCTATGAGCTCCTGTAGGGTAGTGATAACTGGAGACTCTACGAGCCGCCATATCGGGTCGCACACAGGGCATTACTATCGACGAAAGGTAGCAGCATCATTGTGTAAGCACATATTGCTGGGTTGATGATCTCCGCGAGTAAACGCTCGAGTTCAATGCCCAGCACTCTGGACTCGCCGCCAACGATTCTAATTGGTAAAAAACCAGAGCGGGCCAAACTGACCAGTGCGGGTGTTGCGTTCGTGCAGTGAACACACGCATTGGCTACAAGGCTTTTACGCTCGTTCATTGGTAGTAATTAGTTTAGAGATTAGGTACCACAGGGGCATACAAAAAGCAGCATGAAAACCAGGAAAGACATGTTTCAAGGAGCACCCGCCATGAGTTCCCGCCATGCACAATTGCCGCGCGCAGAGTACCGCTTGCTCAACACTGCTACGTCACATTGAACTTCCTTCTTCTTCTTTTCTCTTTCTTCGATTTAACAGGTACACGTTTGTTATAGTCCCACCATGTAAGGGCATGGGTCATTCAATACCCATGGTAAGGGGTATTCGTCACTTGTTCTATGTGTGACCACGAACTCTGATCAAGATCGGCTAATGTTGAAATCCCACTTCTTCAGGATGATCATCGAGCAACTGTCTTGTGCCTCAAGTTGGCTTTGACAGCAGAGGATTGGGAAGGAAGTAGCGCTCCCTTGTGGCATGACGACGTAGAGCATGGGACCCACGTGTCCGGCAGGCAGATCCAATTCCGGGTCAAGTGCCCGGTCCGAACGAAAGGCAAATGGCTTGAAGATCCTGCCGCAGCTTGAGAACATTGCATCAATGGCCCCTGCAGTGTATATACTCAACTGGTAAAACGATGTTGCTCTCCTGCCTGCGCTATCCATTTGTAAATTGTGCCTTGGAATCGACAATACTTATTGCTGTGATGTGAGCGGTGCAAGCTAGCGGCGCAATGCGACCACACGATACACAGTATGTGATTTGCCTGATTTTTACGATCACAATCAATGTGCTGTTTTCATAGCAGGTATACGGTCATCCTCCCCCTCTTGCGATGGCCAACGAAGGACCCATAACCACTGCAATAGCCGCACCGCTCAAAAAGGTTCCCAACTGCAAGCTACCACGTTGGACTTCATTTTCT
>NW_008246117.1:415680-416381 GCF_000281045.1 Saprolegnia diclina VS20 | reverse complement strand
CTCTTTGGGTATGCGAGCGTCGTGCCTGTGGTCTCGAGCAAGAAGGTACTCGTTGCCGACCCGAAGAAGGAGGACCCTGAAATCGAGCTCGTGAGCGTCTACGATTTGGTCTGGGCGGTCTTTGGCTCTCTCTGCTCCTTTCGACCCGCCCGCGTCGGGTCCAACATACGCAATCATTTTACACCGGTCCCACCTGCTACCCGTCGCTTACCCCGCAGCAAACAGTACGCGCACACGCGCGGCAGTGCTATCGACTAGGAGCGTTCTCTCCTGATCTAGTTACTCTTGTTTTGTGGTGAATCAAACAACTCGTTTGACGTGTCATTTGGATTTGCTAGGATTGTTGATGATGCTACATAGTACGGGTATTTGGTGCCACGGCGTAGAGCGACTATTTCGAGGTTGTAGAACATAGACCTTGGAGCAAGGAGGCCGTGAATTTTGCCTGATTGCGTTTCAGCGACACTTGGACTTGCGCTTTCTCGAAGTAGCTACGACCTGCTTGTCACTGTGTTGTCGAGTGACGAGCAAACATATATTGAGCCCATTTCTGGTGAAGTGCGATCTATGCAGCGGGAATATATGGGAGTGTGCAACACATGAGATATCTAAGCCTGAGGAACAACCAACACTATTATCCGTCCTACAAGACACGTTTCGAGGCGCTGATACTAATCGATTTCGTCGGATGAGGCCACCAT
>NW_008246117.1:411527-412050 GCF_000281045.1 Saprolegnia diclina VS20 | reverse complement strand
TTGTTTTGTGGTGAATCAAACAACTCGTTTGACGTGTCATTTTGATTTGCTAGGAGTGTTGAGGACGAGGGTATTTTTGATGGCACGGCGTAGAGTGTCTCGTTCGAGGTTGTAAAACAACTTGACCTTTTAGCAAGAATAACCTTGCATTTCGCCTGCTTGGGTTCCAGCGGCACTCGGACGCGCGCCTTCTCGAACTACTAGCTTCAACCTACCAATCTCTGCGGTGTTGCAAAGGCGAGCAAACATAGACTAAATCCATTATTTCTCGTATTATGCGATCTATTGGGCACAGGCAGCGGGGAAATTCGAAATCTGACAACACATTGGGAGGACCAACCCTATTATTCTCCGTGCTACAAGACACGTTTCGAGACGCTGATGATCGATTTTGTTGGAGGACGCCACGATAAACAAGCTAGGAATTGAGACTACCGGCCTAGTTGTCGCCCGTCGTCTCAAACATGGCGAATTCAATCTGGAAGAGCGCGGTGACCAGAAGCGCGCGGTCTTCGGGCGTCGA
>NW_008246117.1:408734-411427 GCF_000281045.1 Saprolegnia diclina VS20 | reverse complement strand
CCCGTCGTCTCAAACATGGCGAATTCAATCTGGAAGAGCGCGGTGACCAGAAGCGCGCGGTCTTCGGGCGTCGAATCCGGCGGGAACTCGAGAATGTACGTGTTGAAAGAGCCCATGGCGCGGCACCACGAGCGCGTGTCGGCTGCCGTAAGCTGCAAATGGGCTACCACATTGTCCTGGACGTCCAAGATGTCGTAGACCGCATTGCGCTTGAAACACGTGCCGCCGCAGAAGTTGTTGGTGCGGCCGCAGCAAGCGACGTTGAGGCGAATCGTGTACCGCTTGGAGAACGTATTGTCCGGTAAGAGCCGCTCAATGTCCGTGTACGTGGTGCAGAGACAGCAGGCCTGGAAGCACTTGCCAATGTAACTGGAAAAGTTCTCGCGCGCGCGACCGATGCGAATGAGTTCCGAGCCGTGCACCGCGCTGAGGTTCATCGTCAATGGGAGGCAGTAGGCGCCGCCCAAGCGAAATGGACGGTCAATTACGTACGCGTCGCCGGTTGCACCCTCGACCATGATGTGCATCTTCATCGGGCGGAGGTTGCTGCAGCCCAAATACTTGAGAATCATGCGCATGCATAGGCCCGACTCTTCGTGTGCAAAGAGGAATTTGTCGAGGGCTTCGATCCCGACCGTCGTCGGTTGCCACCCCTCGGCGTCGTGCGGGTGGCTTCGCGCTCTCTTGTCGGGTGGCATGTGGTGAATGCGGTACTTGTTCTTGGCCTCGTACGGCAAATCGAGCACATCGGCAACGACGTCGACCGCTTGGAACTTTTGGTGGATGAGAAGGCCGCGGGTGTTGGCGAGGGACGTGTCGATGGCCATCATGGGCACTTGACAGCTCATGCTTGCGATGCTCGGCTGATTTGGAAATGGTACGATAAAAAAGGTATATTAAGCTTGAATCGCCTCGATTGGCCACCAAGATTAGAGTAGAGTGGTTGTCATAGAAAACCACTTTGATCGTATCTATTTTGGCAAAGGTATGGTATGGCCCTTGGAAGATGGTGATGTGCGAAGGATTGTGCTGCTCTTCGGCAAATTCAAAATTGAATTAGCAAGTTGATGACGAGGAGAAGCTATTCCCAATGGTCGCCTTGCTCACTAGGAATAGCTGACTGTGCGATTTCGAGACTTTCACGCATTTCCACGCACACAATCAAGATCGCCAATCTTTATCCGGATCCGGATCGGTACCAAAGCATGGCATGCAATACCGGTAGGACACTGGGCTCTTGGGCGTCTGTTTCACGTGACGACCCGACATGACGAGCTCGCGCATCTAGGGACGCCCCCAGGCACATTACCATATCCGAAGGAGCTCACTGCCAATATATCCATTCGTCGGATCGGCGGACCTCGTCTCATTGACGGCATTTTGTATGAAGGCTGTCGCATCTTCGCCGCTAATTTTGGCGCCAGCACGAGGCACTTGACAAAGTCGAAGACAGCTATGTGGCTCCGCGGCATCGTCTCGAGCTACCTCACGCGCCGCTACTTGACGACGAGCGGCGATGCGAGCACGGCGCACACAGACGCGAGCAAGCCGGCGACGCACCACGGCGAAACCAAGGACAAGACGGCGCGATACCGCATGTGGTACCGCATTCTGTCTAATCTCATGGCAGCGCTCCTCATTTGCCTCTCTCTGCTCATGCTCGGCATCGTCATTGGCCAAGGCACCTTTCACCGTGAAGTGGTCCAATACCACGCCCAAGACGAGAGCATATACTGGAACGACTTTGGCGCCAACTGTCTCTTGCGCTCCGGCGGGTTTGTGCCCCACTCGTGCGCCGTGGACGAAACCAACATCACGGGCACGATCGAAGCGTGGGACGGCTTTGGTGTCGCCCTCGCGGCAGCGCTCGATGTGCCACCACAAGCAACGTATTCTGTGTCAACCTGCTGGATGGGCGCGACGCCAGCGATCGGCTGGGCGTCCTTCCAGGTCGTCGTCGGCTACGACTACTTTCCCGCATGCAATCCCACCAACGGATCGCAACTGGTTGCGGGCGTCGCGATGCTCGAGACCGCAGCCCGCCCCGGGTTCCCGCTCGGCGTCTACCTCCTCACGGCGTTCTCGGACGTCCGCATGAACACATCGTACTCGTACGTGGGCTCGGACGGCGTGGTGACGCCGATCGTAGCTGGGCTTTCCCACACAATCATCACGCCCAACGGCAGCGTCTACGCGGATGACATTGGCATGAACTCGATCATTACGTCCCACCCGCTCGGGCCCCGGTACGCAATCGTCTCGTACAACAATGGTCAGATCCTCAACATGACTCCGTACCTTGGCACACTCAAGGGCTGGTGCACGGGCCGCGACTCCAAGCTACCGATCTTAACGGGTTGGTTTGTCGGTCATACAGTCATGAACGGCGACGAACTACTCGCACTGCAGCTTCTCTTTTCGGCCCTGAGCATCTACTTGTTTGCGGGCGACGTCTACATGACAGTCGAAGGACTCAACGGTGTCCTGCGCAACAAGCCCGTCTTGACGTACGACGTGCTCTCAGGTCTCGAACGTCGCAAGCTGCTTATGCTCTGCATCACGCTCAACTCGATGCCGTCCATCTTGTACATTGACGTGGCGCGCATCTACTATGGCACCGACTCGGGACTCAAAATCTGGGTCATTGCCACCGTCTCGCTGAGCATCTTTGCGGCCTTTATGGGCTTCCTCGC
>NW_008246117.1:405210-407669 GCF_000281045.1 Saprolegnia diclina VS20 | reverse complement strand
ATGGCGGCCCCACGCGTATGAATATAGCGTCGTGTTTTCAGCAAGCGCGCGTCGCCGCTGGGCGCTTGAAATTTGTTTTTGGCGTTCGTCCCAAACCGCTTGGGGCGCCACGGCACCCACGCGCCAAAGACCAGCGTCCACCCCAGATCGTAGATGCTAATCAAGTCTGCGTCGGGCTCGGCTGCGGCGATGGGACCTGCAGCGACGAGCACCTTCTTGCTTGCCTCGACAGGCACGACGCTTGCATACCCAAAGAGCACTTGGGTGCTCGGCTTGCAGAACGTGCGGTTGCCAATCTTGATGCCGTGGTGGGGCGCCAGCGGCATGCTCGTGACCCAATTCGGCACGGTTGTTGCGGTCAGAAACGCATTTTTGGTCGTCCACTCGGTGTTGACAATGCCAGAATGCCCCTCGAGAATGCGCTTGAGCTTGGAATATGCAATCGCCCCAAGTAGCGACAAGAGCACGGGCAGCCACATCATGGGAAGCAAGTGGGTCATCGCCGCCGGCGCGCCTTCGGGCGTATACGCCCCCGACGGCCAAAACGCGCCGCGCGCAAAGAACGCGAGCCCCCCGGGGGCGTTGTTGAAGCTCAAGTTGAGTGTAAACATCTCACCGCCAATCACGCTGGCGACGCTGATGATGCTCGCGTACAAAAAGAAGGGGGCCGAGAAGGTCGCGACGTGGTGGTGCAAGCAGTGAGGCGACGGAACGTACTGCAGTAGCGTCACCACAAGAAAGCCCGCAAAAGCCGCAAGAATGCTCAGCGAGACGGTGGCAATGACCCAGATTTTGAGTCCCGAGTCGGTGCCATAGTAGATGCGTGCCACATCAATGTACAGGATGGACGGCATCGAGTTGAGTGTGATAAAGAGCATGAGCAGCTTGCGACGTTCGAGACCCGAGAGCACGTCGTACGTCAAGACGGGCTTGTTGCGCAGGACGCCTTGCAGTCCCTCCATCGTCATGTACACGTCGCCCCAGAAGAGCAACATGCTTGCAATGGAGAATACGATTTGCATCGCAAGAAGCTCGTCTCCGTTGTCGACCGAATGCCCGACGATCCAGCCCGAGACCACTGGTATCTTGGAGTCACGGCCCGTGCTCCAGCCGAGATCCGTGTCCAAGTCGTCGAAGATCGCCACCATCACTGCTTGGTTGTGGGACGAGACTGCGTACCGGCGTCCGAGCGGGAACGACGGTATCTCCGTGTTGCGGCCAATTGGGTCGGGGGCCGTCGTGCCATTCAGCGCTACTTGCATTGTTTCGACCCCGGCGACAAGGCGGTGGGTCGAGCCATCGGTACTAGTGTAGACCTTGGTGGTAGTGGTGACTTTGTCGATGAACCCCGTGACGAGGTACACGCCTTCGGGGTGTGTCATGCGCAGCGCCGTCTCAACCATGAACAAGCCGGCAATGGTTTGGGACCCGTTTTGGGGGCAGCACGTGGGGAAGTCGTCGTACCCGATCAAGAGCTGCAGCGACGCCCACCCGATCTCTGGGGTGGCGCCCATAAAGCACGTCGACACCGAATACGTGGCACCCGCTGGGATTGCCAAGCGTGCAGCAACGTTGGCGCCAATGGCATTCCACGCAACGGCATTCGCGGTCGTGTTGACCTCAATGGCGCTGCACGAGTGCGGAACCCAGCCTGCGTGATTGAGCTTGCACGACGCGCCGTAGCTGTTCCAGTACGAGGCTTTGGCCTGGTCGTGGTACTGCACGTCTTCGCGGCGAAACGTGCCTTGCGCCACAACGACGGCGAGCGCTGCGAGCGACAGCGCGACGAGGACGGCGGCCACGAGGTTGGAGAGGATACGATACCAGATCTGAACGACGGGCGTGTGATTGCCGTGCCCATCGCCCCGCGCACTCTTGTCGGTCAAGACGTACTTGGAGAGCCCCGAGGAGAAGAAGGTGCGCAACCACATCGGTGCCGGCGCCTGTCGTGTCGACTGGTCCTATCTATACGCGCGTCTAACTATAGGCTGGTTGACTTCGCCCGAGTCGACCTGTTGGTTACGCATGTCAAGAGTATGAATTCGGAGCACTCTGGCGCAGGCTTCTCCGAGTCGTCCAACGCGAGCCATTGTTGCTGAAGCGGTCGTTCAAGTACTGAGCACGAGCCGTTGCTGGTCGATCCAAAAGCGAGGGGCGTTGACCGTCAAGAACCCTCTGGCTGTACAGACGTGACGGGCACATGTACTGGCACCGACGTCGTAACACGTTACCCTGGACATCGGTCGTGTGAGCTGTGAGCTCAAGAAAGATATACGCGTAGCTTTTAGTTGTCGGGACCGATTCCTTCGCATCACGGGTCGCATCTATTACTTCGGTGTGATGGACAGCACGAAAGTGCTTTCATAATCGCGTAGCAAACGCAGACAACGTCGCCGAGCTAAAAATGAAGCAGGCTGCGGCCTCATCTCTACCTCAACGTCGGATCTTCGTCCGCCTCA
>NW_008246117.1:403259-404655 GCF_000281045.1 Saprolegnia diclina VS20 | reverse complement strand
CTTGTCCAATGCGTCGTTGTGTCGTAAGGGAGGTTATATTTTAGTCTTTTGGCGGATAATCCGCCAGCCGTCCTGGGAGGGTTAACACTAGAATTTTTTTCTTGGTGGTGCAAAGTCCAACCAAGTCGAGTTACTGTGTAATGAGCATTTGCGCTCGACCCAATGCATTGCGCCAACTCAAAGATGGTTAGACCTCTCGTACAAATTGTTCCACCTCGCGCCACCACCTTCAGATGCGTTGCTCGTTGGCTTCTTTGCGATTAGCCTCAATATCCCAGCACCAATCGACCATCGCCGTATCCTGGCCTATCTTAAGCGTATGCGTCTGGTACACGCCTTCGCTCGAACACAAGGATCGAGTGTTTCGCACGTCGCGCAGCCCGACAACGTCCGAGTCACTGGCCATCAAGGCCGCGACGCTTGTCCGTACATGTATGCACTTGCCACATGCTGCCCGTCGCTAACGAGATGGCAAAGAAGCCCGAGACGGCGCAGCAAGTAAGGCTCTGAACTTCCACAACGTGGCAAGTGTCGATACCCTTGACGAGCTCGTTGGTTTGGGCGTCAACGACGGGTGCATTGCCCGCCCACTTGAGCCCGTCGACTTAACGATAATATTCTAGTCGCATATTGTCTTATTTGTTTTGTGAAGCTACTGGACACAAGATCGCGCACGGTACAGTGCGAGAGCAGCTGCGGTCGTTTACGTGGGTCACCTCGTAGCGCGACGGTTCCATGCGCAAGGACGCTGACGTCGTTTGGTCGATGAGCGCTATCACGCAATCGCACCCCGGGCCAATCAAGATGTTGGTATTGTCGTTCTTGAACCGAAAGACAAAATATCCAGGTTTTTCGTATTTGGCTAACAGTTTGGCTGATTGGCCCATAGTCGGTTCGTATTTTCCATTTTTCATATTTGGGAGTTGTAAGTACTACGCCGTGGTGACTACATTCGTGATTCGTGCTAGACGACGTTTCTTGGCAATGATAGTTGCGATACAAACTACAGAACAGTTGAAATGGATACTTGTACTAGCAGACACTTTATGATATTTACTCGTGTCATCTGCCTAATCGATGGCGGCCCCACGCGTATGAATATAGCGTCGTGTTTTCAGCAAGCGCGCGTCGCCGCTGGGCGCTTGAAATTTGTTTTTGGCGTTCGTCCCAAAGCAAGCTACGAATCGAGAAACTCGGTCCAGCTGGTACCCGTCGTCTCAAACATGGCGAATTCAATCTGGAAGAGCGCGGTGACCAGAAGCGCGCGGTCTTCGGGCGTCGAGTCTGGCGGGAACTCGAGGATGTAAGTGTTGAACGAGCCCATGGCGCGGCACCACGAGCGCGTGTCGGCTGCCGTGAGCTGCAAATGGGCCACCACATTGTCGTGGACGTCCAA
>NW_008246117.1:389161-399724 GCF_000281045.1 Saprolegnia diclina VS20 | reverse complement strand
GGTCACCTCGTAGCGCGACGGTTCCATGCGCAAGGACGCTGACGTCGTTTGGTCGATGAGCGCTATCACGCAATCGCACCCCGGGCCAATCAAGATGTTGGCATTGGCGGACGTTATGCGCACTTCGTCGCTAACGCGGAGGGTAGGGTTAATCTATACTTGGGGCTTTGCACGCAACAACGTAGTATGGAGTTCGCTTTTCACGAGCATGAACGAGGCACGGAGTGAGCTGCCGCCGCTCGCACGCTCCAACTCGCAGACAATCAACGTGGTTGACGTGAGAGAGTGCGATGCAACACCTTTCGTCCAGCGTAACGGCGCTATGGTAGACTCGCACCACCGAATGCCTCGGCACTGCACGGGCTCGTGATTCCCAAGCTCGCCCATCTCATGCGCAGGTATAATATCCAATACTTCTACTGGTGTACTAACTGTACGCGGTGGTGTAGCGGAACGACCGTCAACGCCAGCTGCGCGGGTATCAACGCCATGTACTGGAGTTTAGACATGAGAGACACTTAAAATCGAGTGTGTAGGCCCGCGTCGACGCGCCAAGGCAAGCGGGTACGATGGCTTTGCGTCATGAGTAGGTGTAATGGGGTAGCAGGCTTGCGGCGCGTCCAGCCAGCGGCCTCGGAAACGCTGGTCCCTTCCCAAAGCCGCAAAGAACGGCGCCATGCTTGTCCCGTACGATATATCTTGTGCGTTGTCCGTGATGTCTTATTCAAGCAGAGATGTATCCTCGTCGACGCTGTCGTCGCGACGATCCAGTGTTGACATGTGCGAATTGTGATCAGATCTGCGTGTCTGATTATGACGCCTTAGTTTTGCACCGGGCGATGAGGTGAGTGCAGTCCCCTTGACTCGTGCGACTTTACTTCGACACAACACGGCCACTCTCGGCTTGACCCCACTCGGGTCGGGTTCCTTGTGTGCAAAACCAAAATCTGAAGGGCAGTGTAGGCCCGACCACATGCAGCGCCGAGCCAAGCTCGTCCAGAAGAGCACCTTTGAGTTGATTGCACAAGCCAGCGCAGTTGAATTCTAGATGTCCTTCCCATGTCAATGCAGTAGAAATACGGAGACGACGATTGGTGTTTGCGGCTTGTTATAGGTCATTGAAAGGGCTTGCGATAGCTGCAGTCGCCACGCGTGCCGGGGCCGCCGAGACCGTCAGAACTCGCAAAGAAAGCATCGCACATGCACGCGCCGGTCGTGTAGTCGCAAAAGCCGTGGTTGGAGCAGAGTACGTTCTCCTTGGTGCCGACAACGGACGTCAAACCTCCCATGACGGCGCCTCCGCAGGCAACGACAAGCGTTCCTACATGTTCTTATCAAAATGACTGTCTTCTGACCCAAGGTACCTGTGCCCGGCAGGCCGTTCCCATTCCCCGCATGTGTCAGCAGACTGTTGTCTGGTAGGATGCACGGCAAGCCGCCGTAGTCGAGGAGGTACGTGATACCAATCACTGCACCTACGACGCTCTCCCATGAGCAGAAACAAAATGGATGTCGGTGCGCACCAGTGGCACTGCACGCGACTGTACTGCCGCCATACAATGTGACCGAGACGCCCGACGTGATAGTGTTGAGCGCTGCCTCCACTAGACGCAAAGAGGCATCGAAATACAGTTATAGAGGTGAGTGCGCGTACCGGTTTGCGCATTGGCATTCCACGGGATGAGAGGACTCGTTTGATCGCGAAAAGTGAGAGCAAACGAGCCGCCGGTCGCAGCGCACGACACGTATTGCACCTCGTTCACGTCCAAGTACGTGTTGGGGTCGTCGCCGTGGGGGCAGTCCACTACAAAAATATAGTGAATTGTTGTGCATGTCAACTAAAATAGGTACAGAGCGAGCAGTCGTAACCCGTGTGCCAGGGATCACAGACACACGTTTGAATCTTGTGCGCGTCCCATGTCAGCGGGTCGTTCGGGTCCACGCCGTACGTATATCCAGCTCGCACCTACTCGGAAATATCAAGCAATTCATTTGAAATGGCGCTTGATCGACGCACGCCATTAACAGTGGCCAACGGAGCAGCTTCGCCTAGCGTGAGGCACTGGCCGCCGTTGTTGCAGACGCCCGTGATGTCGTTGCATGCCACTAGAGCAGCAAGTAGATATAGCTGACGGCGCTGGATCCAAAACTAGACGTACTCTGCTCGCACGCGGGACCCGTAAACGGAGGTCGGCAGGTACAAATACCCGTGGATCGGTCACAAAGACCCGCATTGCTGCACTCGACCAAATCGTTGTGAGCGACGTTGTCCGCGCTGGGATACGAAAACCACGAGCGCCCAAATGGACATTGACCTATGTACAGTATTCTCATCAACGCGAGTGTTGTCATTAGCCGCACGCTCGGAGCAGTCTCCATTGCGCCACCCGTTGACGCACTGACAGCGAAACGACGGGTCGCCCGTGCAGACACCGTGGCCACTACGAGTTGAGGTACGCTCTAAAGGTATGTTGAACAAGACAACCTACCTGCACGGAAGGTCCCCTGGGCAATGGGCGATCATCCCGGACGCCGTGCCACAATCGTCACGTCGCATGGTAGTCGACGCCGGGTTGCCTCGGCCGTCACTTGCCTCATACCTACATAAGCAACGAAAATAAGACAATAAGACAATATTTACATGGGAAAGTACCCAGTGAAGCACGAGCATGTGCCTGTGACTAGGTTATCACACGTGCCCCGCCCCGAGCACTCGTAGCTCTCCTACATATTGATGCGTCGCCAAGTCGATAGCGTCAACAGTACCTTAGTGCCAATCAAGGACGCCAGCCCGCTCGCTGGCTCAATTGCTCCTCTGGAGAAGGTTGCAACGACCACAGGGCTCCCCGCCGTCGGTGCTGCACTTAAACTCGACAGTCTACAAGCACTTAGCCATCGCGATCGTCATGTGGTCGTGCCGTACGCGCCAAAATTTTGAGTGAAATTGAGGCGCAGTACGTTAGCGGGCGTGCTGCAAGCCTCGCCACTCGTAAACGTCACATCGACACCGTCGCATGTCGGCAGTTTCTAAACACACGCAACCTTTACACTTTGCAGCTACGTAGCAGCTTGTACCAGAAGCGCAGCGGTAACGTCGGCGGCGCTTGCGGTCGCTGGAATTGGCAGCGTTGTGGCGGTTCGGTACGATATCGTGAAGCTCCCTCCGCCTTGGAGCACGTTGGAGACGATCTGAGCCGTCGGCTGCGCGGCAAAGCCGACGTTCAACGGCACGCAACGGGCCCCGCGCACGACTTGTGTCGCGGTGGCCGACAGCTGCAACAAATGCAGCGACGAGTGTGCCAGCCCTAGAGTATAACACGCGATGTCACATTTCGGATGGCGCTCCAGCACGCACCGGAAACACCCGCGTTTGTTACGTCGGCCGTCATGAGGCTGAGTGCGCCGTTTCCAAGTGGTCTATTTCATCATTGCAATCAGCTATTACCGTGCTCGCATGCACGTCATACCCGTTCGTGGTGACGACGGCAAAGCGGATGGAAATGACGTTGGCCGGCGCTGCTTGGGAGCACGCGCTGGACCCCGTCGAGTAGTCGACCTACGAATTTATGTCTTTATGTTAGCGTGCCGGCGCGACAACATACGTCGATATCGAGGAGCTGAGGAAAGGCCGAGAGCAAGGCCGCTCTTAAATCGGACACCGACATATCGAACGGTAGGTTGCTCACCGTGCCTCCTAATGCACCACATGCGCGTTGAAATCAAAAGAGGTAAAAGTGCACACCTTCAAACGAGACGGCAAAGAAGCCCGAGACGGCGCAGCAAGTAAGGCTCTGAACTTCCACAACGTGGCACGTGTCGATACCCTTGACGAGCTCGTTGGTTTGAGCGTCAACGACGGGTGCATTGCCCGCCCACTTGAGCCCGTCGACTAGTACATGTTTCGAGAATCAAGCAAAAATCAAAGGAGACTCACAACCGTACGCTGGTTTTGGTTGGTGCGGTCAATCGTAAGCGCGGGGAGGTCTCCAATGTAGTTGCGGTCCCGCATGAGATCAAACGCGATCGAAATCTACGCGAGATTTACGGGTCACCAAATCCGACAACTGGAGGTGTTTGTACGTAGTTGCCAAGGGGACTGCAGAGTTGCGCACCCTGGCTGAAGGTCACAGTGACGGCGCCGACTTTTACATGCGACTCGAGGAGCGTTTCCAAGTCCGCAGCAGACGCCGAGAACGGAATGCTCGGGAATACATGCGTGTCATACGTGAGTGTCGCGTAGCCGCTGTCGGCGGCGCAAAAGAACTGTTGCACTTCCACAACGCTACCGTTTTTGAGTTTGAGGTTCGAAAGGACAAGTAGGTACCGCCACGTCGGACGAAAGATGTGTTGGTCGGCAGAGCCCAGTGGAAACACAACGTTCCATGCCGTGGAGGTTGGCGTCGAAGACACCGTGACAGTCACCTGCGTTGTATCCAATGAAGCTCAAAATATGATGACCAAGCGTACCGCTGCGATCGTTGTGAGCGCCTCGAGCATCTCGGTCATCGAAGTGCCCAGTGCATTCGTCGCAGCGGCATTGTAGTTGACAGGGTCTGTGCGCTCACGACCAAAGTTGAGGACAAATGTGCCTACCATGCATCAAATAGAGATATCGTTCGAGTTTTGAGATTGAACTTCAGTACCACGAGAGATGACCGCGTCGTAGCGGAGCGTCACTTGATGCTGCAGGTACGATGCTGCACAGGTAATGAGCTGTACGTCCTCGGTCTGGCCAGGCGTCATGGGGTCGTCACCCAAATGACATTGTTCTACACAGTGCAACGTGTTGTGTGTGCCATCAAAGCGTCGAAGCGTACTCAGGCTACAGTCGGCGCCGGTGCTGCCAACATCGCAGAGGCAGCCGCGGACGATGTCGGCGTCCCACATCACGTACGGTGAGTATTGGTACGGTGCTTGATTGTACAAGTCGAGTGCCACGAGCGGTGTTGCAGCGAGCTGCTGCATCGTGAGGCACTGGCCCCGGTTGCTGCAGTCGTCGACGCACGCCACTACGCACCCATCAGCACTCATCGACGCCGTTGTATACAATAAGCCTACACAATTGACACGCGTTGCCTTCAAAACCAAGCTGGCACGAGCAAGTGCCCGTCGAGCGGTCGCAGATCCCTCGCCCCGAGCACTCGGCGACCTAGTCAGAACGACGCGTCGTTGCCAGCAGAGAAATGGTAGCGCCATACGCCGTGCGCTACGTCAGTGCCCGTGACGACACCCCAAGCTTTGCCTTGGGGGCACAACACTATACAAGTATATCAACTTGGGGAGACGAAGGGGCGGTGAGTGGTGGTACTCTGCGAGCAGTCACCGCCCTTAAAGCCTTGTTGGCACGCGCACACATCGAACATGTTGCAGAAACCATGGCCAGAGCACGCGTTCTGGCACTCGGCAGCACTTTGCGCCAGTCTTAACGCGACGGCCACGAGCACGTGACCGATGTTCATCGAACCCAAAAGTGTAACCGAAACCACCGTCACAACGCCAGTCGTAGCGTAAATATACGGTATATTTGCATCTATGAAAGCAAAAACACGGTTAAGATACCGTAAAAAGACGAAATATGGGATCCACGTCTGTCACTGCGTTGCCGAGTTGCATTGTTTAAAAACGTGTGTCGGACGACGCTGCTTGCTTAAGACAAAGCCACAAGCAGACGGGCAATACTGGATATGGATGAGTGCACCCATACACGCGCCTTCGGAAAAGCCCCGTCGGAGCGAGACGTGCCAGCAGCGTGCCTGCGTCAACTAGTGGATGATGGACATCAGCAATGCCGGCGTCGACTAGCGCAATGTGAAGAAGTGATATCATATCAATGTTGATCTTTGATGGCATGCGTCGTTCCTGACGCCGGCATCGACGGTCTGCCCGCCGCCGTCCAGACACGCTGTTGCTGCAGTTAGTTTGGTCGAGCCATTCTCAAACGGCACTGCAGCAACTATTCTGCCATGAAATATTAGTACTCTCAAGCTCCTAAACTCGAAACCTTCTTGTACAAATCCATTCAAACTGCATAGGTTAGTTGGCCAACTTCAACGACTTTGCTGGTGACGAATGGTGCACTTTCCGTCCACGAGTTGCTTCTCCGACGGAGCTCTCCGACGACGGCACTTGCGCGTCGTCACTGTGTACGAAGGTACCTAGTCCAAGCGAGTGGCAGCGACCAGTCTTGTACCTTACTTTTCAATTTACTCCTCGCTCAGCATGCAGTCGTTCCTCTTTTTCGGTCTTGCCATGCTCGCCTCTGCCGCGGCCCACGGTGGCGATGGTCCGTCGAAGGCGCCGTGTACGGAAGCCCAAACGCTCAACGTCACGACGTGGCTTGCCGCGCCCGTGGACGCTGGGTGCTCGACCGCGCTTTCGGTGATCACGTCGGCTGCGAAGCTGCTTGTAAACTACACGGACGCCGAGCTCACGCCGCTTTGCGCGAGCAAGACCTGCATGAAGTACATCCACGCTGGCTTGCACGCGCTCCCCAACTGCGTTTCAGGCGCGACGGGCAACGCCAACGCCGCCCTCGACGTCGTGCATGACAAGTGCCACGAGCTCGAGCCCAAGACTGGCAACCAGACCTCGTCGCCGCAGCCGAAGACGACCAACAGCACGATTGGTACGCCGACGCCTACGCCGGTGCCGACTGCGAAGTCGGCGGGCGCTTTGGTCCAAGTCTCGATGGCTGTTGTGGTCGTGACGGCCCTCGCCGCTTGCGTGTAAGACGTTCAACGTAAAGGTTTATGACACATACTTGTCGGAACGCGTTTCGTTCAGTTTGCGAGTTTCTATTGTAAATGACCCTCCCGCAACCGTCCCTTGCGGAGTGGGCTCGTAAGAACGAAGCAATATCGTGTACAAAGTTTGACCACTTGTAAGCATTATGCGGAAATCAAGAAGGAGTACGCGAACCGCAAGCATGCACATATGAAGATGGCACGTAAATTTAGGAAGTGCTGTTCGAAACAGATAAACGGGCAACATTGCCCATAAAAGGGCGCCAAATTGCTTCCCCTTAGATGGTGTGACCACTGTAACAGTCTCACGGCAGTGACTCCGGTCACCGCTGGTCTGGCAACGCCTGCCGTGCCGTCGTCTTGAGGTGCCCGAAGATTACGACGTCGACAAAGTTCCCGCGGGGCTCTCTCCGACTGCCCGAGAACGTGCTTCCCAATACTAGTAGACGACTTTGTCTACGGAGTGACTCTATGGACGGTGACGATGCGCAGCCGTCTCCACTTCTTGGCTCCATCCGATCGCGCTTGCCTCTTTTGCACCGAGTTTGTCGAGTCGTACAAGCACTTGCTCGTCGAGTGCAGCTACATCGAGACCGTGTGGACCGCACTTGCGCCACTACGCCGCCACCTTCAGATGCGTTGCTCGTTGGCTTTCTTTGCGATTAGCCTCAATATCCCAACACCAATCGACCATCGCCGTATCCTGGCCTATCTTAAGCGTATGCGTCTGGTACACGCCTTCGCTCGAACACAAGGATCGAGTGTTTCGCACGTCGCGCAGCCCGACAACGTCCGAGTCACTGGCCATCAAGGCCGCGACGCTTGTCCGTACATGTATGCACTTGCCACATGCTGCCGTTGCTTATTTGGTGCGGTCGCTACGGGGGCTGCTTCAAGGCAAGTGGTGCGTGCGCTGATTATGGTGCAATGATATCAGTCTTGCTTGACAGAAACCAGATTCCACTTGAGAAGTGGCAATGTCAGATCACTTCTGTTGTTGTTGAAACGAGTTATGAACATGCCATTATTCAGATCTAATTGGTGGACTTGCTACAATGTGCTCGTGAGGCAAGGCCGGTGCGTCAAGCGGAGGGCGCACGGTCGTGGCTCGGGATTGTGCGAGGAGCGAAGTTGCGAGCACACCAAGGGTCGGCGCGGAAAGCGTTAAGCGACTCTGCAAGCGATGGCACCGCGGCGCGACGAGCCAAGTGCCGGACTTGCAATCGCGTAATGGTATGTAGTTGCCTTGATCGTGGCAGCAGGGAGGTTCGTCAACGTCGTGCGGAACACTTCGTTGTTGTGCTCAAGCCAAAGGCTGCACCAGACGCAAGAGCGTAAGATCGGTCAGATCACTTTCTGCCGACTGTTTCACTAGCACCACATCCACCGTGCACTGACCATATCGACGAAACCACAATGAACCATGAGCTATGTACCCGCGCAGCGTGCCGGAAGCGTGCCAGCAGCGTACCGGCGTCGGTGATGGACATCAGCAATGCCAACGTCGACCTGCTCGTTGGGAAGGGGAAATGATATCATACCGGCGTTGATCTTTGCTGGTCTGCGCCGTTCCTGATGCCGGCATCGACAGCCTGCCCACCGTCGTACCTCATTTTTCAATTTACTCCAAGCCTCACTCAACATGCAGTCGTTCCTCTTTTTCGGTCTTGCTATGCTCGTCTCTACGATGGCCGACGGTGGCGATGGTCCGTCGAAGGCGCCGTGCACGGAAGCCCAAACGCTCAACGTCACGACGTGGCTTGCCGCGCCCGTGGACGTTGGGTGCTCGACCGCGCTGCCGGCGATTAAGTCGGCTGCGCAACTGCTTGTAAACTACACGGATGCCGAGCTCAAGCCCCTTTGCGCGAGCAAAACCTGCATGACGTACGTCCACGTTGGCTTGAAGGCGCTCCCCAACTGCGTCTCGGGCACGACGGGCAACGCCAACGCCGCCCTCGACGTCGTGCATGACAAGTGCGACGAACTCACGCCCAAGACGGGCAACCAGACGTCGACGCCGCAACCCAAGTCTAGCAACCAGACCTCGTCGCCGCAGCCCAAGACTGGCAACAACACGACCGGCACGGCTACGCCGACGCCGACTGCGAAGTCGGCCGGCGCTTTGGTCCAGCTTTCGATGGCTGCTGTGGTCGTGACGGCCGTCGCCGCTTGCGTGTAAGACGTCCAACGTTCAGATAATGACGCCTTCTTGTCGGAACACGTTTCGTTCAGTTGGCGAGCTACTAATGTAAACGAGCCACATTGCACATGGAAGGACGCCACAGTATTTCTCCATATTACCGGTAGTAGACAGGCATCCGTGGTGCTAGTACGCAGCCAGTACACACGTACGTCGATGGATCGGGTGTGCACATCGCAGCAGCGGAGCAGCGGTAGTGCGGTTCAGCGCTTCGGCGACCAGTCTTGCATGACAGAAAACCAGATTTCACTCGAGAAGCGGCAGTGCCGGATCACGTCTGTCGACCGTTTCACTACAGCACTGTAGATGTGCATCCACCGCGTTCTGACTGACCTTCTCGACGAAACCACACGAAACCATTATCGTCTTGCGGTTGTCTCGACATCGCCCTAGACATGGCCCCCTGCCGTATCGTACGTACAGTACTGAGTCGTACATTTGCCCGTACATTCTGAAAGACGAGCACAAAACGTGCACAATTCTAATGCCAATCAACGTACCGTACAAACATCACAAGTCGTACGTCATTCACGGCGTACGTACACCCGCGCGGCAGCGGTTGCTTGTCAAATCGAAGCAAGGTCACATGAACCCTACATCCAAGCCGCTTGGTTTATTCCGAGCCCGACACAAGCCACGAATACAAACGCCAAGTGTGCACGAATCCTATCCCACAAGGATTGCTTCGAACACAGTCTTGTCGCACCCCGTCTGTCTGCGCTATCAACAATCGCGCCACATGGTGTTGCGCCTTCGCGGAGCAGCGCGCAGCGGTCTCACTCACTTTTCAATTTGCCACTTCGAGCTCAGTACCATGCGCACCACTGCCCTCCTCGCCTTTGCCGCCGTCGCCGCCGCCCACGGTGGCAACCACACGGATGCCCCCGCCGCCGCGTGCACGGAAGCCCAGACCGCCAACGTCACCAAGTGGTTCACGGCGCCGATTGAGCCCGGCTGCACGGCCGCGCTTGCGACGATCAAGTCGCCGCTCCAGCTTATCGCCAACATCACGGACGCCGACCTTCTCAAGGTCTGCGGCAACAAGGCTTGCATGACGTACATCCACGCTGGTATCGACTCGCTCCCCAACTGCGTCGCGACGGTCGGCGCCACGTCTGGCAACGCCAACGCCGCCCTCGACGCCGCCCACGACAAGTGCCACGACCTTATGAAGTCGGGCGACAGCCACTCGTCGGGCTCCAAGTCCACGGGCGCGCCCGCGATCACGACGGTGCCCGGTGCTGCCGGCAACAAGACGACGCCTGCCCCGACGGCGCCGTCGGCCGCTGCCGCCACGACGCTCTCGGTTGTTGCCATGACAGCCGTCGCTGCTGCTATGATGCAGTAAAATACTACTACTACTTCTACTAACTTAGACAATGCTAGTACGCGTTTGTATGTTTCTCTACTTGCTTGCGTTTGCCGCCAACGTCGCAGGGTCGCCATCGGAGGCGTGTACTGTTTGGTTCTGACTGGTTGATGTACAAAAATCCCACGTGTTGAAGCTACTCGTACTATGCTTGCGTCGATCAAGCTACTAGTTCCGTCATTCGAAGCAGGGGCATAGTGAGGACCTCATAATATGCACATCCTATACTGAGCCGAGGCCACGTGATTATT
>NW_008246117.1:367050-373757 GCF_000281045.1 Saprolegnia diclina VS20 | reverse complement strand
TTTGTACGCTGCGCCAAAGAGCTGCCAAAAGATCGTGACGAATCCAGCTCATTTTGTTGTGTCGCTTGGTCACGTCGATTAGTCAGATCGATTGCCATAACTAATCTCAAGTTGTCATTAATCCGTAGGCTAAAGTAAAATTTACATTTTAGATATTAAGGTCAAGCTAGGTAAGCCTAACTATTTTACGTTTAGCACAGCTTCTAGAGCATGCAGTCAACCAGTTTCCTAGGTTTAGAAGGTGACAGGAAGCTTAGGCTTCGTGCCGCGTTTGTCACATGTTTTTGGAGCAATGGAATTCTTGCGACAGCATTTTCAGGAATTCCAGCAAGATCATGGGCGCGGAGTCGGAGCATCCGTTCCTGGAGCCGCTGCAAACCAAGCCGCCGGCCCTCACCTCGCGCCGCCGGTGGCTTCTACGAGCGGCGCCTCTCACAGCTCTCTTTGCGCTCCTTCTCGCAACCTTGCTGCCTCTGTTGCACGTCCACACGAGCCGTACCCGTGACGTCATTGGAAACTTCATCTCACCACGATCATTGGCAACATTAGAGGCCCAGGCAACACTGCTATATGAAGGCATATCACCGAAGGACCCGTCGTCCGTTCTCTCCGTGTCCATCGTCCTCGGAGGTGTCGACACGGATGCCAATGGTACCCTTTGGCGACTTCGTTTTTGCTTATGTTGAGAGAACTCTAGAGCTCGCCACGCTGATTTATATCGACAGTATCCCTAGTACTGTGGGTACTACTGTCAATGGGATCCGCAAGGTATGCATTTATGGTTGTCATCTCTTCTTTCATTGTCTGTGGTAGCTGTCGACGACAATCAACCTGCTTGTTGATGGCCACGCCATAGTCTTGGCCCCCGAGACAACCGACCTTTGGTCGCCCATTCCTCTCAAGGTTGCTTTTGTTGCGTTCTTCGATTCGACCTTGTTCATAGTGTTTGCGTAGCTGCGCCTCAAGTCGGGTTCCGTCGTCATGTTCCCGCTGGATCGGTAGCGGTCGAGACGAACCTATCCTCCAAAACCCAACGGACTCGATGGAGTAGGTACTCGACCCCACTGTACATCGCCGCCAATGGCGCGTCATCCACGAATGCAAGCACACATTCGGATAATCTTCCCGTACACCTGTCGGTCTACCAGAATGCGGACTTCAACTGGCGGTATCAAGCAACTAGTACAACTGTTGCCGTCAGCCTGACGCCGGTGATAGATACTCTGTTGCTGCAGCAAGAACCCTTGGTGTGCCATTCACCACCCGTACACCGCCGCCAGGGTGCGTCCACATATCGAGTGACGACCAAGGACGATGTTGACCTGTCGAATACGTAGGCTCGTGACCGTTGAAGCGCACCGTCACCCGATAATCTTTAGCTATATTGTCGTCCTCTGGCTCGGTATTTGGGTCGTGTCGGGCTCGCTTTTGTACATTGCAAGGTACATTGATTCGATAAATGCGATGGGTTCGACACGGCAGACGTAGCATGACGATGGTTTGGGGTCGACGCCCCGTGGAGAACCCCATGGTGTACTTTTCGGGCTTGATTGCCGTCCCAATCTTTCGCAACACAGCGCCAGGACACCCGCCCTACGGTACGCCCGTGTTGTCGTAACCCGTGCTAACGCATCTCGCTGCGTGTAGGTTGCCTTTTTGATGTCACGAGCACGTATTTGGCATTCGCCGTGATCCTGGGAAGCATGCTCCTCGCGTCTGTGCAATCGCTGCGCCCCAAGCCGTCGCAGTAAAAGGAAAGCATTGACCTTCCCATCCCTTTGGAATTAGAACGTTATTACTTCTTTACGGCTTATATCAGTACTAGTATACGGGAAGTTTGTTGAAGACCCCGACGCATATACCAGAACGGGGCACGACGTCTGGGTACCGGTAGTTGAGTCTCAACTTGAGACTCAGCTTACCGATGACACGTTGGGAAAGCTATCACAGAACGACACGCGCCGTATGCGCACTCTCATTGGCAATTGCCACCCAATCATCAAGTCGCTTCTAAATGACGGGAAGCACCAGAAATCGTTGCTGACCAAGGCGTAATATAGCCACCGCTGTCTACAACTGACGACCAACAACCAAACAGATAGTGCCACAAGGAACACAAGGAAGAAGTAGATGAAAACGGCATATGCCGGAAATTCGTGCCTACCGGAAATTAGGTTGGAGGCCGGACGACCCTAGAAATAGGACCCTTAATCCGTAAAATTCGAAAGACTCATTTCAACAACAACCAAACAGATCACAACGAAACACTAATTTGTGTTTATTTCATTCAGGATGAGTGGCATCGGTCTACAATACGATTTCAACAGCAATGAGCCATCCGAGTTTGGACGTCAGCAAGAGTCTTTTGGTTTGACTGGCAGACCTTCCTACGAACGAAGCTCCGTTGACCTTTCGTCTTCTCAGTCCTCTCCGCCATCACGCAGCTGCAGCTCGCTTTCTTGACTTCAAGCTTCCTTGGTAATCTTTAGACCGTTTTTTACGCGCCAAAATTTCGGCATCCAATCGTGATACGTGGCACTCGCACTGCACGCAGAACAATCGTTGATGCACGACTACCTCCTGTGCGTGAAGATACCAAGCCGTGTCGTGGGCATCTTTCCGCGATGTTTACCGACTGGACGCAAGACGTCGCCATCTCCAGCCAACTGACTCGTCATGTAAATTATATGGTGTGTATGTCTGCAAACTACGCGAAATCGTTGAATTCGACAGAGCTACGGGGCCATGTCGAGCGTGATGAACTTTTGAAACCCCTTGGAATTGCGGGTGACAGGGTGGCTCGCTGCGGCTTCGAGAAGCTCGCCCAGCTTTTCTTTTCGCTCGTCTAGGTCGCGCGTGTGCTGGCGCTGGAGCTTGGTCAACAGTCCATTGTACGGCAAGTCGGGAATCGCAACGTCACAGTCTTCTTGCAGAACGACGTCCTTGAGCTCGCCATGGAGGCGCTTGAAGTCGCGGAACCTTCGTTGAATCTCATCGGGCGAGTTGGGCATCGAGATATGGTAGACGACCACACCATCGTTTCGAACGCTGTGCCCCGTGATGACAAACTTCTTGTCGGAAGCCGCCTCCTCGGTGACGTCTCTGCATGTGACAGCCAACTCGGGCGTGGCAACCTCGCCGGCCGCAGCGGTCTCGGATGCGGCCACTGCGACGACGGACAAGTCGTCAACGGCTCGCGACGAAGTGCACCCCATTGTCGCCTGGAATCTTGAGATGCCGCGCCACGAAAGATTCGTGCGCGCACCGGCTGGCGACGACCGTTTGGTCCCCAAAAAAGCTCGCGGCAGTGTGTAACACTGCGTGTAAAGTCTTCCGAAGGGGGAAGTCAATGACTACCAAACAGCAGTATTTGACTACATCGCTAGATGAGCTGCTAGATGCAGCCTTCATGCTCATCACACAACTGCCTCGTTAATCGTTGACCCATTCTTCTACTTCCAAGCCATGCGCGTGCGGAAATCGATGCTCCCTGCCGCCGAAACCGAGGTTGGAGGCGAGTGCACTGGGCATATAGGCTTCGTTGATGGGCTTTGTTCATGGACGCGCAAGTCGTCGCGAGGAGGACGCCAAGGCATTCCCTCTAGTCTACTTTTTGAAGTGAGAGGCCGGACCACCACGTGGCAGTCTCTCCTTCGATCTTTTGACCCGCTTCAACGTTTCATGCAACGATGTTGCTCGTACGCGCGTTTTGATTGGCCAAGCACCTGCGACCCGTCAATTACTCACCGTGTATATAGAAGCAGAGCGCAGTCCCCGCTTCTATCGATCTTTGGTTCTCGACAGCGCTCGACTCATTTTCTAACTCGCCACTCCCCCACTACTACTACCATGGGCTGCACGCAATCCTCCACGATCGACGAGAACGTCCAGATCGCGACCGTCAAGAGCGTCTCGGTGGCGCCGCCGTCGACCTCGGCGCCTGTCGATGCCGCCAGCGACGATGTTGTCGTGACGACGACGACGACGTCGTACGTCATCTCGTCGACGTCGGTCGACGGCAACGGCGTTGTCTTGTACCACATTGAGACCGACGGTGTTGTCGCCAAGAAGCGCTTCAACGACTTCAAGGTCTTCCACAGCGAGCTCACGACCGTGATCGAGACTGTACCGGCGCTCCCCGACTCGGGCCTCGCCACGGTCTTTAAGCGGCGTGACGAAAAGCTTATCAAGGAGCGTTCGGCGCGCTTCCAGGAAATTCTGGACGCTGCCGCGGCCCACGCCGCCGACCGCCTCGAGCAGTTTGTCGTTGCCGCCGTTACGGACGACGTCGCCACCAAGGACATTACGATCGTCGAAGAAATCAACGTCGTTGCTGTCGACGAAGCGCCGGTGCAGGAACCCGTCGTCGACGCCGAAGTCGCCGAGGTTGCCGAAGTGGCGGTCGTCGAGGCCGAGGCCGAGGTCGAGGTCGCCGCTGTTGCCGACGAGGTCGCTGCCGTTGAGGTCGAAGCGGTTGTCGCTGTCGAGGAAGAAGTCGCTGCCGCCGTCGAGGACGTCGTCGTTTCTGAAGACGTTGCTGCCGTGGAGGCCGCTGTCGAGGCGCCGGTCGCCGAGGTCGTGGTCGAAGACGTGCCGGCGGTGGAGGAGGCCAAGGTCGTCGCGGACGACGCGGCCCCCAAGCCGGTCGCTGCGTAAGCGGTTGTGTCTTTATATTTCTTCTTGTACACTACTGACATGCCAACGCGCGTGTTGATAACAACGGCAATCGCATCAATTTGACTGTGTTTTCACCATTTTTGAATTTTGCATTTTGCATTGAGCGTTCCGCTACCACACAGTATATGACACGGCGGCCATCACGTGGCGATCTTGTAATGGTGTACGACCGGTACCGCTGCCGACGAGAAGGGTAATGGCGCGTTCGTCGTTGGTATCGCGAGAGTAACTCGTCGACACCACACCTCTGGCGACGGTGTCGCCGCAACGTTCTTACCTTGCATGCAACGCACGGTTAGTACATGATAACCAACCTCCTCGACGTCTCTTACGGTAGACTCCTTGGTACTCGACTACCGGTATCGGTGCGCTTTGTGTTGCCCTGTAGCACGTTGTGTGTGCCGTGAAAGCTGGATGGGCCGAGCGGGTGCACTGCAGTGTATCGTGGCGACGTGGGTGCCAATGGGACAAGGCCGATCCTCGCCTTCTGGAATATGCAGCTACTCTTTGACGCTCGGTAGAAGGACGGAGACCATGCATTTTTGAATCATCGCCAATTCGTTGAACTCGGCGCGATGGTTCAACGAATTGCGCCGCCAGCTGGTATCGCGCAATCGCAGCGCCGTCGGAAGATCGACGACAACCCGACAGGGCGCCTGGGACATCTCTTGGTGTCGCGGTCTCCCGTCGCTTGCGGCGCCTGCAGTTGCACAGCGCCGCCTCGTCGTTCGCCTCCGATCAAACAACGTGGAGCGACCGTGCACCAGTGTCTGGGTCCGTCCTGGCCGTTCTCTGTTCCAGATTCCGTCGTCATCGCGGCGAGAAGAGAAGGCTCGGTCACTTCTTGAAGCAAGCTTGGGACACTATGATGGGCGCGCCACGTGGTGACACGCGGTGTAAAGTCCCAGGCAGTAACCGTGCCAGTTCTCTGGACCCCACGCTCGCGCGACTGCCACTGAGCTGCTCACTTTAACTTTTACCTCTCCAGCACCACTCGAACCATGGGTTGCACGCAATCGACCACCGCCGCCGCCACGACCGAGCCCGTCGTCGCCGACGTCCCGGCCACGGAAGTCGCCGCCACCGAAGTCACGACCGAGGTCGCTGCCACCGAAGTCGCCGAGGTCAAGGAGACGCCTGAAGAGCCCGTCGTCGAGGCCAAGGTCGAAGAAGAAATCATCGAGAAGAAGTTTACGATCGCGTCGACGTCGGTCGAGGCCAAGGTCGTCGTGTACCACATCTCGGGCGAAGGCCTCTCGATCACGAAGCGCTTCAACGACTTCAAGGTCCTCCACGCGACGCTCGCCGACGTCTCGGGCCTTCCCGCTCTTCCGGTCGCTGGCTTCTCCACGGTGTTCAAGCGCACGGACGAGAAGCTCATCCAGGAGCGCATTGCGCGCTTCGAAGACATCCTCAACGTCGCTGCCGCCAAGGGCGCGTCGGACCGCGTCATTGTGTTCTTGACGCCGGCGCCCGAGCCCGTCGTCGAGGCTGCCCCGGCCACGGAAGTCGTCGCTGCCACGGAAGTCGTCGCTGCCACGGAGGCTGTCGCTGCCACGGAGGCTGTCGCTGCCACGGAAGTCGTTGCTGAGGAAGCGCCCAAGACGGAGGAGGTCGCGCCTGTGCCCGAAGTCGTCCCGGAGGTTGCTGCCCCCAAGGAGGTCGTCGCGCCGGTCGAAGCCCCGATCGACGTCACGGCCGAGCCCGTCGTCGAGGAGAAGAAGCCCGTCGTCGTGGCCGCTGCCGACGAAGAAAAGAAGGTTGTTGTCGAGAAGACGCCGGAAGCCGCGCCCGTCGTCGCCTAAGCGACCGGCCTTTCGACTAATTAATAGCACCCTAGGATATTTGCACTCTTCATTCTTAGTCTTTTCTCTTAGTCGGTGTACAGTATGCGGCGGGTCAGTGGTCGCTAGAGTGGACTTCGTGTCACGACAGCCCACGTACGCCAGCAGTGTCGTGGCAGCAGTAATGCAGCATGGCGTTGCACCCGACGACTTGCCGCAAAGACGCTGCAAAAGAACACGCCGATG
>NW_008246117.1:350743-366886 GCF_000281045.1 Saprolegnia diclina VS20 | reverse complement strand
CGTCATCGAAAGAAGCCTGCGACGCCATGATACCCGCATCGTGGGCTCATTTTTCTTGAGCGGCAGGTGCTCCTGCGGCTACTTCGACCACGAGCAACCACAAACCGACAAGACGGGCTGGCGTCATTTGTTGTGTCTGGTTCGGTCAAGCCATGCCAGGCCGATGCAAGCGCGTATCGCTGGAGAGTTATGACTCCAGAAAGCGAGAAGCCTAGAGTCTTGGTAGCTTGTGTGCGTGGTGTAGATAGGATAGTGCTTAGGTGCCATATACGGATGATGTCCGGTAGCGACCCTATACGGTAGTGACCCATCATAGAGCCTCTTGACGAAGGTCTCATCCGGCACAGCCTATCGTTCTATCCACAACGCTGGCCTCCATAGTCTCAGTTCCCAATCTGCCTTCGTGGCGTAACACAATACAACTGCCTGCTTCCTGGGAGATGGCTCTCCCCTCGCTGCGTTGTTTGCGTTGCACTGCGGAAGCCACCACACATTGCAAGTTGCAGAGCTGTGTAATATAGCCTCAGTTCAAGAGATACCTCGCACGAACAATATTACTCTGTGACTTCTTGTCGATGGAATGGCACCGTTCGATGCTCCTTGTTGCCACGGGCAATGTCGAGTTCATTTCTGCTACATAAGATAATCGATCGCCCACGCTGGATCTGTCGTTCCAGCGCTGGGTTATTCCCGAAAGCTCGGGTCAAATCGCGCTCTGCGCATGTATAGACCACGACGCTGGCGCTGCCTCTGCTGTGGCTTGTGCCACCCAATGACCTAAGCGTGGCTTCGTCGCCACAGCATCGGCACATTGTGCTTCTGAATGTACTTTGGTGATAACTGGCATGTAGCTCGAGCCAAACCGAAAGTGGCGCTGACTCGGTCGATGGAGCCATTGGTCGACGTCCAGAGTCGGCTTGCTCTCTTGGTCCTCAGCCACTCGGTGAGCAAGCTCTCGACATTCACTGACCTCCTCACGGTATTCCCGTCCCTTGTTTCAGTCGTGATGACATCTTGGTGTCGTCGATGGCGAACACGCATTTGTTGGATGCGATACCACATGTGCGCGCCGCATCATTGCTGCGGTTGTCGGTCGTGGACGTTGCTGGTACCTCGACTCTGCAAGCTACGATCTTCTGGTCTCGTGTAGGCGCCGCTCCTGCAGCCGTAGCGACCGCTTTGGTCTGGTCGGGACCTCTCGACGGACAAAACGCAGCTCTTCCAGGCGACATGCTCGGCCCTTCTCGCTGAGAGCTCGCTGCGCCTGCCAGCTCTCGAAGCTCGCAGAGTCAGGCAAGGAAACGATCGCACCAGCACACACGCGTCGTCGGTGGCGCCAGGTCCCCAGCGCCGCCGACACGTTGACACAGACGACCATCAAGGGCTAAAAACCTAAGTTATATGATTCTACTATGCGACTAGAGTACAAGTATTCTACATGGCGCCAATGCCTAGTACAAGTCGGCGTCATCGCTGACGCCGAGTCGAACGGCGCAAAACACTTCGAGCGCCGAGTTGAGAATTTCGTCGTCAAAGGCGACGACGTAGTTGATGAACTCCTGGAAGCGCTCGCGCCGGGACTCGATCATCGCGACGTCGTGTCGGCGCCAGTACGTGCGGAGACCGGCCTCGGGCAGCGGCGGCAAGTCTTCAATGAGCAAGCTCATGTCGTGGTGAAAGAGCTTGAAGTCCGTAAAGCGTTTGGTGACCACGATTTCGTCCGACGTGATGTGGTAGAGCACGACGCCAGTCTCGTCGATCGAGTAGGACGAGAGGAGGTAGACCTTTTGGGGTGGCGCAATCGGCGCGGTTGTCGGCACCAGCGCCGACGAAGTGTTCACGGCCGACGACGAGTGCGTGCAGCCCATGGCGAATCACAGAATGCTACATCTTCGCTTGGTCTCAAACGCTTTCTTCCACCTGTCAGGATTGAAAATTTCCAGCCCCTGCGATTCCCACACTCAAGTACACCATCGCGGTGTCTCGTCTGAACTGCAGACGTTGCACGAGCTCTTTGATAGATCACACGATAAACGAGGGATCTCTCTTGGTATTCTGCACACAGAGAGCCAAAATATGTGCTACTTGGTCGCGTTGTCGTTGCATTGAGATGTGAATTGGAAGGGAGCCGCGCCATCGAGTACTTTTTAAGGGAATACCGAATGATGGTCGTCGGCACATGGACGGTAGAGAGGCGCTGAGAAGGGATATACACGTGGTGCGCCACCGCATGGCAACTGGACTGTGTGGCTCGTAGCGTACGTTGCGTGTCCGACCTCTATTGCATTGTTGCGGATAGCCGCGCTCCGCCGTTAACACCGACGCACTTCAACAGTGCTTCAACCAGTGCCAATGCGGCATGAAGTAGAAATGACCGTGGGTGGCCGCGTGCGCAGCCCTTGATGCAGTACCAAGTACGTCGCGTGTCGTAGGTTCTACAACGTACTTCGCTCACCCCTCTCGATAGCAGGAGACGCAGTCGCCCTTGGTTCACTGCTCGCTTTGATGCACAACAGTCGGCCATTGTTGAGACAGCATCGACCTTGCACACTGCACTGTCAACAGGTGTCTCGAGCCCGACAGTCGCACCAACATCGACGACTTGACCGATCAAACATGTAGCTCGCCGGGCCTCCTGGTACTGCGTGTGCAGGGCGAGCAACACAACACAATATTGTGCACAAAACAAGCGTACACGTTTGCTATTCTCCACGGTCCACCTAGTCATCGTCGTTCTCTATTGATCGTTCTTGCTATTTACATCATAAATTGAAAGCCATAGCCAAACTTCAGGTCGTCCGCGGCCGGCGTGCCTTCGGCTGAGAGGAGCAGCTGGAGCTGCGGCAGCACCTTGCACTCGAGCGACGTCGCGAGCTTGAACGTGTGGTCGATGCTCGAAACGAAGCGCGTTTGGCGCAAGTCGACCTCGACACCGAGCGTGCTCGCAGCCTCGCCCGACGGCGCGTTGTACACGAGCTCGGTCGCGAGCCGGACGCGGTCCGAGACCTTGCGGAGGTAGTGCAGCTGGAGCGTGCCCTGCGAACCGTACGAGGCAATGCCGGTCCACTTGGCATCCGTGTACTTGGCCACATACGACGCGATCGTCTTGCGGTGCTTGCCGTAGTAGTAGCCCTCACCGCCGATCGCCCACTCCTTCGTGACGCTCTGCAGGTAGTTGACACCGAGGAGGAGGCCGTTGCCGACCTTCAAGTTGGCCGAGCAGTCGGCCGCGCTAAAGTCAATGTCGACCATCGCCTGCGACGCATGCGCTTCCTGCTTGAGCTGCGCCTGCGCGCGCATCTTGAAGTGGTCGCTGAGGCGCGCATGCCAGCGCGCATCGACCGAGCCATCGTGCGAGACTTGGCCGCGGAGCTAATATGAGACACAGTCGCTAAGCGCCGTGCACACAGATAGTGAGAACGACGTACGAGCATGGGTTCAGGGCCGTCGCCGACGACCGTCGTCGCGCCGAACTGGTAGACGCCGCCGGGGATCTGCGGGCAGCCGAGGAGGAGCGCGTGGTTGACAGCGAAGCGCGGGCCAAGGTTGCGCTGGAAGTCGAAGCGGAAGCCCTCGAACGTGCCAGGCATCAAGACCGACTTGACCTCGCCGAGGACGTTCTCAAAGGTGCCCGGGTGCGGCAGCGACTTGTGCGCCTTCTCGATGGCCTCGACGGCGGCCACGAGCGAGTTGGTCGAGAGGTCCTCCGGGGCCTCCGAGAGCTCGGGCAGGGGCACGGACGTCGCGGACGACGTCGCGAGGACCTTGAACGAGCCGTGCTTCGCGAGGTACGCCAACATCGCTCGTCTTTGATCCCAACAAGTCAGCAATAGCAGCCACCAGTGCTCGACCAGCCACGCAATTGGGTCGTTCGAGACGAATCGATCAAGTGCGAGCGCACTTTCTACCCGATTAAGTGCGCTTTGTCAGCTTATTTCAACCAATCGCAGCTCGCATTGGCGCATTCGACACGTTGATTGACTGTTAAATTTTATTTTCAAGCCAATCAAACAACGTGCAGTGGCAGACGACAAGGCCATTGGGGGAAATGCAAAAAAGTTCAACAGCGACTTCGTTGCGGATCGACTTGGGCAATGCTTTGCAGCTGCTTGGTTCAAGTCGAGGTCGCGCGTGCTAGGAGCGGGCCGGAACGGCTCTATCGAATGAAGTCGACTGCAGCCGTGCTGTCGACAAGGACCCGAAAAATGCGCACGTTGATGGCACTCGCCCACGCTCCAGTTGCTATTTTGCTTTGACCAATCCGTTTCGATGACTTGGCATACGTTGCCTGGATTGGCCAAAAAAGCATGGGCGTTGGCGCCAAGCCCACGCGAGCCCCATGCGACGCAGATCTTTGTTCCGTTGCCTACATGGGTGGATCGTCCCGCCCTCCTGGCGCTGAAAGCAGGAGCATGCAGCCTCCACTTGGCGCCAAAGGGCAAACTCGATGTTGAAAAGTTGCTATCTCTAGCGTTGTGCCTTAGAGTGTGGCCACCATTGTCCGTTGCGATACCTTCGCAAGCCGTCACCACGCACCATGGTGCATCATAGATCGAGTCGACCGACGTCAGCGCGCAATGGTGCCCTTGGCGCGACGTCACACACCATGGACGTTCCGACGCACTCACTGGAAGACAGCAGTGGCAACCTCCCGGCAGTGTTGAACACAACCAAGGCGCTCCACTCCTACTAGTAGGACTGCGATGGTCTCGCCCGAGACTTTTGCCATAACTCACGATTCCGTTGTTGTGGTGCGGCAAAGGCCTTCCACCGACTGCCTGTCCAAGTACTGTAGTACTCAAGTCTAGCGGCGCGGTCGACGCATTTCTGTCGCGTTGCATGAAGGATGCACACAACGTCCTCAGTAAGTGCGCTCTTATTATGTCGACTTACAAGAGCAGTCGGACCATGGCCAAGAGCACAATGAGAGCGGCGAGGGCGACAAAGATCACAAAGACGATGCTGAGCGCGCGACACGCCAGATCGTCCAAGGGCGAGATCGGCGCCGCGACCGTCGGCTTGCGTCGGTGCGCACGCAAGGTCGTCGCCAGCGCCAGCGACCGCGCGCTGCGTCGGGGCACCTATGCACAATCGATGACAATATTCTCCAACAATTGAGATAGTACGTTGCGGATAGCTTGGTTGGTCAGTCGACGCACGTGGCGCTGGCGGATCGTTGCATGTGTTGCGTCGCTCGTGTACTTGGGCATCGGTGTTTCGGCAGGTGCTTCGTCGTTCTCGTCGTCCTCGTCGCCGTCACCGCTGAACGCAATGCTGAAGCGTGACGTGACGCTGTCCGTGTCAGCCATGTCCGTCTCATTGTCGCTGAGCGCCGCGTCATCGTCCGCGTGGTCATCGTCTTCAGCCGCATCTTCGGCCGCATCTTCGCGCGGCGCCTCGTCGGTAGCAGCGGTGGCGGGTGTCGCGCTCATGTTGAACTTGGACAGCATGAGCTCCTCGAGCTCCTTGGTCACTTGATCGCGGGGGCGTTCGCTAAGGAGAGATCGTTTGGCCATGTGCTGTCATCGCATAACGTCACGCTACCGGGTCGAGTCGGACGACAGGACGTGACAGAGGTTGGTGGCGACCTCGAGAAGGAAAATCGTGCTCTCGGGCGACGCAGCCACGTCCGTCAGGTGGTTGCACCAGTCGCCAAAGCCGTCAATGACCTTTAGACCCTAGTACGCAGCAGCGTCATAGGCCTCATGTCGAAGCCCGCGGAACAGACCTCGGGTGTCGCGAGCATTTGGATCCAGCTCTGCACGGCCGACGCCAGCTGCTTGGTCGCCGCCTTGGTCTCTGGCGTGTTGAGTGCTTGGCACGTCTACACCCGACAGCGGTGAAGATACTGCGACATTTGCCGATTGGCCGCTACCTTGGCGACCGTCGCGACGCAGTCTTGAACAACAGCTTGGCCTTCTGGCGTCGCCGCCATCGCAAGCGTATGGTCACGCAGCGCCTAACGCAGTGCTCGTTACGTGGCGCCCTAGCAAGAGATAGATACCCTTGTTGACGCACTCCACTCGACCGAGTTGTCGCTGCCGAGGACGAGCGCGGAATTGGAGATCGCGAGGCTCAAGAGGCGCGAGACGTCGCGGGCGCGCTGCGGTGTGTTCTCTTTGAGCGTATCCCAGATCTTGCCGCTGAGCACATATGGGTTGGCGATCGAGCCCGAGATCATCTGCGCGCCTAGGGGCAAAGTCAGCGCATTAGGACATGGCGGACGTACAGGGTGTGACGACGGTTGCGTCGACCTTCTGGCCGGCCCACTCCATGAGGCCGTACGAGAGGATCATGAGGTTGCCCTTGAGCGACGAAGCATCGCGGGCAGCGGGCGACGCCATCCGCCGCCTTGGGTGCAAAGCGAGTTGTGTCAAGCCCAAGCCGAAAGCGACGTCAGAGGCGAAAATGCATACAATGACATACAAACAGTAAGATTACTGTGCTATACTCGTTGATTGTAAGCTGATTTGCATGTTGCATCCCGTTTCAGACGCGTGGCGCCAGCTAATAATTCCGCGCCAACGACATTTCGGACGCAAAAACGAGCGCAGTTGCAGTAGTAGCTAGCTCATTGACAACAAAGAGCAGACGAGCTCCATGACACGAGGGCAACGATGCCAAGCGAAGACGCATCAGATAGCGAGGGGGCTCTGTATTGGCTTGATGGCCGCTTCATCGCGGCGAAGCTCCTTGTGACCAGCGCTTGCGTCAACATTCGCGGTGGCTTCCTCTTTGCGCTCGTCTTCTAGCTTGGGAACAACTCGAGGAGATTTAACTCGAGGGATATTCCCATGTTTTAACTCAGCCAGAGTCGCGGCGTACGAGGTTCATTTGGTAGCTGCTGTCGACGCAATGGAAAAGACCTTTCAAACGGAGTACCTGTTACAAACTATATAAGCAATTATAGTTAGACAAGAGTTCTTATTTCAAAATACTCTATAAATACATATCCTGCCGTACTCACTAGGTGAACCTCGATGCGTGCTTGAGGTATTGAACCAAGTAGCTCGCATGTAGGCTTTGAGGTTGGCATTCACATACATTTCATGCCGTATTCGTGGCTGTCGATGAGGTGTGGACGATTATCAATTTTATTAGAGCATTATTCTCGAGGTCGCGTTGGATTGGCTGAAACCGTCGTTTTGCCAGGCCATCATGACGTGGCGGCGTGCGATGGCACATGACCATTTTGGCCACCAATAGTGCTCCAGGCGTCCAAGTTTGCCGCTGACTGCCCCACTAGTTTTTTCAAGAATGATCATCGATGCAAAACGCATACTAGTTCTAAATTCTCTACTTTTAACTCTCACTTGGTTTGTAGTCGAGCGGATGGCGGTGTCGTCGCCCGCTCCGAGCCGTCGCGGGACGGATTCGAACGGCGCGTGAGCAGCCCATCCGGCGTTTGCTTGCGGTCCGACTCGGTTTTCTTTCGCGAAACTCGCTTTGGCTTGACGAGCTGCGCGAGAAACGCATCGAAGATAGGAGGCTCGGCCAGCACCTCGCTCATGGCCTTGAGGCGCGTCGGCCACACCGGACCACAACCTATCAAATACCAGACATCGTATCCAGATCGAGAATTTAGAAATGCGTCGTACCTTTGTCTGCACCCGAGTAGTACTCGACCGAGAGGTATCCTTTTTCTGGGTAAAGGCCCGGCGTGAGCCACGACATGTTGAGGACCCAGCCCGGAATCGGCACGTCGCGCGACCAGCCAAACCGAGCGTCTTGCCAGTTTTCACCTAAGCCGCGGCTTGAATGTCGTCACATTCGATGAGCCGACGTACCTGGCTCGTCGAGCGCAAGCTGCACGAGCACTTTGGAGACCTCGCGCTGTTCGTAGATCGTCAAGTCGAGCTCTACACCGGCCTCTCAGCGACAAACGTGTGTTGAAGGGTCTACCAAAGTAAATGTCCGGGTAGAGCGGACTCCAGAGGTTGAGCCAGCCGAGTCGAAAAATGAGCTGCGCGACCTCCGTGTCGGAGAGCGTCCACAGCACTTGGACATAGTTGTACAAATCCAGTGTCCGATCAAAGAGCGTGAGCGCCTATATCATATTGTGCTCTACGTCGACCGAGATGCGATGACGCGTACGGCATCGACGCGCGTCGTGCCAAAGTCCATGGGCCAGCGCTCCAGGATGAAGCGGACTTGACTTGTCGTGACCCACCGCGTGCAAAAGAGCGCTTGGAGCTCCATGAGCAACCGGCGGCCCGTAAAGCTAATCTACATCCAACAATAAATTGCGCCGTCCGGTCGCACCCAATCATGCAACGCACCTGGCGTGGCGCTTCTGGGGACACGACCGCGCCCGGAATCACAAGCGGCGTCGATACATCGCGCGACTGTGAACCATGTAACGTCTGACACACAAAAATGTCGACGTACGTAGAGTTCCGAAATGCGCACAGTGCTTGCTTGCAGCTCGAGAAGAAAGTCGTATGCGAACGGACTTAGGCGACGCCCCGTTGTCGCGGGACTAGGCGCCCGACGGCGACTCTCGGGCGAGGCGCGATCCAACGCGTCCAAGCAGAGCTTGGAGATGAGCTGTTGGAAGCGGTTGTCGGACATGGGCAGAATGCCTAGATCGAAGGCAAAGCCAATCAAATGATACCCGTGCATAGGGCTATGGCGTCGTATTGTACCGGACTTGGGTCGCGACAACTGGACAAAATCAAAGTCGAGCATGCCAAATTTCGGCAACTTGTCACAAAACGTGGTCGTAATCTCGATTTTCTTGTTGTTGTAGATCTCGTTGCGGAACCCCATGTGGTTTTCGTGCTGACTCGTGTCCTTGAAGTTGTTGGTGCGCCGGTAATACATGATTTTGTTGTTGATTTCCATGACCTAAAGGATTGTCGCATTGGCATTCACGAGGAAACATGAAAAATGAACTTTTCGAAACGTGGCGCGGTCAATGTCGTCGGCGAGGTCGAGCGAGTAATGCCCCGTGGCCAGGCCCACGACGGGGCCGTACCTAAGACAATATTCTCAAATTATTTTGTACGAAAAATCGACGCACATGTCTTTGAGCACAGTCTGCAGGCGCAAGCGCTGGGCCGCATTCACGTTCGACTCGATCAGTGGGCACGCGTGGTTGGGGTCGACCTACGTGTCAGTAAGGACAAATCAAGTTGATAAGTGTCGTACGACGTGGGGAAGGATGAGGGCAAGGGCTTCGACAATGTCCATTTTAGACACGAGCGTGTCCAAAAGCATTTGCCCTTCGTTCTGACGCACGTGCAGTCCATCTAGCAGAGATACGTCGAATATCAACTTGATAAGATTGCATACTTTTGGCCAATTTGATCAAATTCACTTGGTTCGGATCGGCTTTGATGTTTTCAATGAGCTGCTCGACGCCGAGCTTGGACTCGGCTTCGTCGGCCTCGGACGGGATGTGCAGATCGATGAAGTCAATCTGGTGGAAAAATAAGAAACGAGTGGTAAAACCACTAGATTTGTGTACCTTGAGGCGACCTTCCTTGGGAATTGAGAGAGGTAAGCCCGACGTCGTGTCGATCCACTCCATTGTCGGCTTGTCGTCAAAGTAATATTGGGACATCAAGTCGACAAATTCCGGAAATTCCATCGTGCCCGTGCCGTCCACATCATAGCGCGTCACGAGACTAGTCGAGTGCATGGTTAATAATATTCGTGCACAAAATGCAAGCAAAACATACCGAGTGGCTTCCCCCGGCTGCAAGCGCACGCCCAACGCGGCCATGCCACGCTCCAGCTCCGTGGCTTCAATGTTGCCAGAGCCATCCGCATCGAGGGTTCTACTCAACGTGTCATCTGCAGCAACAACGCATCGGCAATGTACTGAAACAGCTTTTCCAGCTTGTCTTGAGGCACTTTGCCGCGAAGGACCATGTGCGACGAGGACCGCCGAATGAGCTGTGCGCGTGCCCTGCCGACTTCTTGGTACTCGACCTTGAGATCGCGCGTGGTCTAGTCCAATAATCATAATGTACTTTCAACGCAAACGACAACGAAACCTTGTCCACTTGGTGCACGAAGGATAGAAAGCGGCAGCCTTTTTTCGAATTGGCAAACCGCAAGAGCTCGCAAGCAATCGCGCGATCGTATGGCTCGGCCATGTCCAAGTCGTATTTTCCCTACGTATACACGCATTCAATACCGATTTGTACATTTTGCTTTTCAATATGTACCGTCGCATCTTGCGGGTCAAAAAGACTCGAATCGTCAATGTCAAAATTGCACCTAGCATTTTCGCCAGATGAGCACATAAACGTTTACTGAAGCGATCCCAGCGCACCCAACGACAGAGATGGAGAGCACTTTGTCGCTCGCGCTCGAGATGGACTGCAGCAATGTGCGTCCCCCAATACGACCTAGAACGAAGACGTTGACACGCGGGCATTGTACGCTATCTGTATAGAACTATACCAAGAGGATTCCCGTCCATGCAAAGCTGCGTTAGCGTGTTGTTGACGTGGAGAGCTTGAGCAATCACAAACGCTGCCTTGCTAGGAATATTGTTTTGGGACAAGTCGAGCTTCTCGAGGGTAAAATTTTCTTGGAGTGCGCAGCCTACGAGGATGCAATATAGCAATATGACGACAAGATCAATATAGGATTTCTGCATCGCATATAGTACCGATGGCCTGGGCGCCAAGGTTCCCAAACGCATTATAGCTCAGGTTGAGTTCTTTTAGCCCTGTTTCAGCACGATCAACACTTGGCGGACAAGCATTTTGTGCGGTACCAAAGTTGTGCCCGATGGCGCGCCCCAGTTGAATGGCGCTATTGAGACGCAGTACGTTCCACGATAAATCGAGCTTGGTGAGATGACTACAAGACATATGTCATCACCAAACGAGCGTAAGGCATGACAACGTACTTGTTGGCGGCCAGCATATCGGCAAGGGCCTCGCCTCCCGTGACCAAGTCGGGCTGCACCGCGTTGAGCGCTTCCGAGGTCCCAATGAGATTGCGGCTCAGGTTCAACGTTGTGCAAATGCGGTTGGTTTTCATCGCGTCCGCAAACGGAATGAGCTCGCCATCGTCTAATCACACTCAATTTAGACGCTGGCGGTGTCGCTCCAGGAGGCACCAATGTCGCACGTGCTGAGAATCAGCGTCGTAAGACCGCACAGCGGGTTGCCAAGGTACTCGGCGAGCGCCTCCGCAGCGTCACCGTCCACTTTATTCTCAGACAAGTCGAGGGCGACCAAATCGGGCTTGCTTCGAACCACCTAGGTAGAGAGAAGCCGTGGTATGTCGCGATGCAGCGTCAGCCTACATTGACGAGGGCTTGGAGCCCTGGATCCGTGAGGCGATTGTTGCGCGCGTTGAGCGATAGCACCATCGGTAGCTCGACGAGGCAGGCACTGAAAACTAGGGACAGGGTTCGATCACCGCCGATGCCGCACTTGTTGCGTACTTTTGGCCAATTCATCGCCCATGGACATGTGCGACACGTTGATTTCGGGTGAAATCTACAAACGTAAGCCGTTTTGCCGATAGCACAACGGCAATTTACCTTGTTGCGAATAATGAGCCGGAGACACGGCGGTAATTCATGCTCCAAGCACATGGATACAAACTTGTGCCGGGCCGTGAGCGCCTCTTAGGCTTCGTAAAACGCAGTTTCCAAGCGGTACCTCGTACCTTTGGCGTTGAACATGCCAATCGGGTCTGGCGACGGCTCGCTCTGCGATGCGAGCATGGACTTGAACTTGTCGACAAGCCCGTCGGTGCCTCCCATTTGCAAGTACTAGAACAAACAATATTCAGCACGCGACTGTCCAATCATTCACAAAAAGACCTGCTGCGACGCCATTTTTGTGTAGATTTGCTTGAGCACCCGCCGCCCCGTGGCGCCAAAATAGTTGTGGCGCTCGTCGTCGGACAGCGGATTGATCTCCCCTAACCCGACTAGAACCACCATGAGGAACTTGCGCGTGGATTCAGGTCTAAAGGTACGCGGTTTGACACTGCCAGTCGTGGGTGCCGCATTGGAGGCCAAGAACAAGTGCTTGGCTGTTGAAAACGACGTTTCTGACGGTGGTGGGGGCAGCGTCAGACCCGAGCACTGCAAGAAGACGTCACGGGGGGCGACCCCCCCACCTTTTTCTACGCGCCCAATTTGCTCAAACCATAGCATTTCATATCGACCGACGTACCGAGAACAAGCTGAGGTAGCTCGGTTTTGATTGCAGGCGGAATGGCCCAGCGCGGGTTGAGCGAGTCGACGTCCCAGATCATCTTGCGCTGCCGTGCCGCCTTGTGTTTCGCGCGCTTTCGCTTCTTCACGCAGGCGTCACAGGACGATGTGTAGACGCTGCAGTCATTGCAGTTGATGCGGCGGCCGCGGTGCCCCGGCGGCGCGATGCGGATGTACACGTCCCGCGTGAGCGCTGGCATTCGAACGTGAAGCGGCGTCGTCGTTTCTCATCATCGGCGGTTTCCTCGCGCCTTTCTGGTCAACTTTCTAGCGTTCAATGGTCACTACGCGTAACGCATCAAGTCACGACGTCGGCAGTACGTGCACAGGACGGACTGCCTGCGAATGAGCAGTCAACTGATAGCCCCTTGCGTGTTTACCGCACTCAAGCCGAGCAAAAGAGATGCATTCGATCGCAGTCAACTTCGATGGGCGACAGCTGCCGTCATGCATACAAGACCCAAAACCGACCGCCATGACGAAGATAACACGGTTGTCAAGCATGCTTAACCTGATGCTTGGCACGATGCGTTGACGCGGGAGGTTGCGGCTGGTAGTGACGCTCAGTGGCCTCCTTGGCGCCCACACAGGAACCGTCCATTCTCCCAGCCGACAGTTTGCTCTACCTACTACATCAACGCGCATGACTTCGCGCCTCTAAAGGGCCGCCGGCACGTCCCAAGTCCCTCTCCGCGACCGCCGTAGTGCGAATTCGGTTGGCAGATGCGACCCATGGCATCCACAGTGCAAGACACTGGAACGGTCGCCCATCTTTGCTCAAGTCGAGAGGACACAGAAAACCATATGCATGTTGACGAGGGTACTGGAAAGCGCGCGCAGTTAGACTTGATACGACGGAAGCGTCGCGCGAGCTTCGAACTGGCAGTCGCCGGGCTTGTACGACTCGACGTGGGTTGCCATTTGCGCCAGCGAGCAGCAGCCGCAGAAGAGCGCGCAGAGCCCGTCCTCGACGATCGAGCCAGGGATGTGGAAGAGGCCGCGTACCTTGAAGCGCAGGTGCCACATGAAGAGGAACATGACAAAGCCGAGGATGCCGACGATGCTCCGGAACCACGATGCCTTGACGAAGCACGCAATGAGGTACATGATGTAGAAGAAGAAGGACGCGAGGAGCACGTGCAGGTACTGGCCGTATCCGATGCGCGTCGTGACTTGCGCAATGCTCACGCACGGGCAAAACGTCACCATGACCGCTAGTTTGCACTTGTGAGCATTCGAGGACAAGACATAGGCGCGTACTGTTGGGAATACACGTGTCAAAGCAGCCAAAGATCGCAATCTTCCAGCGGCCCGTGACGATGCCGTCAAGGTTGACATTGGGTTGCGCCATCGCGGTCGGTCCGTGGTCCATGGCTTGCGCGTTGTGGGGCAAATTCGACTTTGGCCAAGCGCCGCGAAGAGTGCCCTTTCGCAAGATCGCATTTCTTAGTGCCGGTCACGGGCACTTCTAGCCGACATACAGTGTCCAAATGAAATTGTTTTTATCCTATGACAGTTGACGGAGAGAAAGGGATCCGGCACTGCAATGTATCAAGTTGATACGATCGGCCAAGAGGCGCAAGATACGCCGTCACTATCGACTGCGTGTTGAGATAGTTAGGACGACGCATCCGGACACGCGGTCGTGCGGTAGTAGAGCGCATTGTACTCGGTCGGTGCGTCCACAAGCTTGCCATCGAGAGGGCGGCGCCGTCCGTCGTGCACACGGTGGCCGGTCCGTGCAATTGCTGCCGTAACCACTCGTTGGCCTCGTGCACGGTCGCCGCCAACGTCGTCGTCCACTGTAGTTGCGACGGTGTAGTCGCACCAAGCAGGGCAAACGTCACAGCAAGTGTCGTCGCCTCGGTTAGGTCTATCTCATCGTGATGGCTTGTGACGCTTGCCTCGAGTTGCGTACCGTAGGGCGTCGCTCGCTTCTTGCTTGGCGACAGTAGCGGTGGTGGCGGATGCAGCAGTCGCACGAGCGCATCAAACGCTGTGTCCGCACGCAGCGCGCGCTTGGTGGGAATACCTGCGCGACACGATGGACACTCGTGCTTGCCGCTCGCGAGGCAGGCGTCGATGCATCCTCGGCAAAAACGGTGCAAGCACGCCGGCACAACTGTGGTCTGCTGCAAAACGCCGAGACAAATCGGGCACGTCAGCTCCGCATCCAACTCTGTCACCGGCACGTCGAGCGGAGCCGCCGTGGTTACGGGACGTGGCGCTCGAAAGAGGTCGTAGGGCGTCAAATCTTCGACGAGCGTGTACTCGACATACGTTGAGATTGGGTTGAGACGGCGGTGGACGAGGCCTTGGACGTGGGCGTCGTACGCCGCGCGGCTGAACTTTGCCGACCCCAGCGGCATCGGACTCACGTTACACGGTTACAGGATCCGTTGGTTCGAGACGGAAGTTCCGTCGAGTCGACGGCGAGCTTGCTACACCCCATGAACTGCCTTCACTAAACTTTCTCGAATGGCGGCGGTGTTCGACTGTGCAGTCGATCGATACGACACCATTGTAGTCGAGTGCTAGGGTGCTAGGTTAATGCGCTAGTTCGGTTTCAAACATTACTACCACCGAGTATGACCACCGACCAGACCACCGACGGTACTTTCTTGGCCACCATGCCAGTGACTAGCCGCCGTTCGCGAGGTCAGGAGCGATCGCAAGCGTCCTGTCCCAACGCGGCCTCCCACGGGAACAAGCCAGAATAGCCCGTTGGGCAGAAGATGTGGCCCCATCGTCATTGTGTGTCTGCCATCGCGCACTTTCGCTTTTGCGCTGCAATGTTTGATTCCTCCAAGGCGACCCCGCTGCAGACGCTGAGCCCCAAGGTCGACGACGTCCGCGACGACGATGAGCACCACCGCGACACGACGGGCACGTACCTGACGGGCGACCGCCCGCGTGACGAGAACGTGCTCGTGGTCGGGCGCTGGGAGGCGCCAGTGTTTGGCTGCTTGACCGACGTGGTGCCCAACTGCCTCTTGGCTTTCTTCTGCCCGTGTGTGTCGTTGGCGCAGACCATGGCGCGTCTTGGCGTTGCGAGCTACTACCCGATGCTCTTGGGCCTTGCCCTCTGCTACGGCACGGGTTATGGTGCGGTGCTGCCGTGGCTGCTCATGTGGTACTTGCGCTACAAGCTGCGCACGCGGCTCTCGATTCCGGGCTCGGTCGCGACCGACTGCTTGCTCACCTTTTGCTGCTGCGGGTGCACGTTGGCGCAGATGGCGACGCAGACGCACTCGTACGAGCGCAATACGTGCTCGATCGCACCAAAAGCGACGTTGCCCGGGTACAGCGACTTGCTCACGCACCATGACGCGACCCACGACCCGATGACACCGCCGCGTCCGTTTGGCCATGCGTCGACGGCGCCACAATTGGAGGAGCCGGCGCCAACGACGCCCCCCAAAAAGGTGTTCAAGGACCCCCCGCCCCCCGGTATGCACTACGGGTAGTCAGACCCACGCGCGACGATGTCACGTAATGCAAGTCTTGAGCATGCATGTGGTGTTTAGCCGATGGACTAAGCTTAGGGTGGAGGTTTAGCGTAGGGCTAGGGTAGGACTAGGGAAAGTACCGCGCACAGGCCTGTGCGTCGTCACACGCATAGTTGCAGAGGCCGTTGGCAAGCAATTGGCGACTGCACAATGATGCCTCGCACACAGCGTCGAGTTGCACCCAAGGCGGCACGCGGGTGAGCGGGTTGCACGACAGATCGAGGAACCCCGCGAGCGGCGCCACGGGCCCCGACGGCCACGCGGTGATCGCGCACGACGACAAGAATGCAGTCTGCAAGCTCGGCAGACGAAAAAGCTCGGGCGGCAGCGCCGTGATTCGCGTGTGGTGCAATGCAAGCTCGCTCAAATTTGGCAGCTCACGCACAATGGTGACGAAATCGTCGTCACCGATGGGGGTCTCCGTGACATGGAGCGTTGTTA
>NW_008246117.1:310580-343649 GCF_000281045.1 Saprolegnia diclina VS20 | reverse complement strand
GAGCACTCCCCTACGCTACCACAAGCTCTGCGCACATGGAGTGCATGCTAGCTGAGAGTCATGCGTCTCTTCTCTAGAAGTTTTTGTCGGCTAAGGATATACCTTGGCCTTTGGCCACCGAAAATTTTAGTATCTTGCACTCCGAGGTTCGGTAGCGTCGCAGCAGTGCGATCCCCTTCTACATGTCGGTTGCCTAAGTATTCGTGTGCCATAAAAATAGGTAGGATCAAACCAAAATATGAGCGCGCGACCGATGGAGGCGACCCCGCCCGCTTCCGTGCTTGTCCACTCGCTCGTCAAGCTCATCCCGTTCGTGGTCTCGGCGCTGAGCATGGCGATGCTCGTGCTCATGTACTGGCGCTTCCAAGTGCTCGCCAGCACGCTCTCGACCGTTCCGATCGCGTTCGTGCGAATCAACGTCGGCGGCGCAACGTTTCAGACAACAACAGCGACACTGCTCCGACGCCTCGACTCGGTCTTCCCCGTTGTGCTCTCGGCCCCCAACTGGCCCCGCGACGAGTCGGGTGCGTTGTCATTCTCAAGCTAGTATTAACCTTGCAGTAGGCGCCTACCTCTTTGATTGGGGGCCCGAAGACGTCCCCATGGTGCTCGAGTACCTCCGCACGGGACGACTTGAGGCCACCGCACCATGTGGCGACGGCACAGTTGCCAGCAGCCACCACCTCCGGCGGACCTTTGCGTTCTTCCGCCTCTCGCTGCCGCCTGTCTCGCTCGCGTTGCAGCACACAATGACGTCAGACGTCCAAGTCGCTTCGGTCTTCCTCCGCGAACGAGTCTTTTGGGACGTGGACCGAAGCGACACGTCGATTGAGTTTGGCGACGACGCTCAAGTGGCGACTCTGTTGCCGACGGTGATGGAGGATACCGACAATGGAACGTCGCCGCTGCTGCCGCCAACGCTCGTGGGCGCCGATGCCGTCAACGAATTCGCCGTGTGGACGTCGGACATTTACCGAATCGGTCTCGGGATCGCGCCCCGGCATTGCTACTGGAGCCTCATCGAAGACTGCATGTGGCATCATGACGGACTGCTGAGTAGCAATGGTAATGACGACGACGTTGATGCAACGCCCGGCATTTTGCAGCTCCGGTGGGAAGGCAACACGCGCCATGTGACCATCTCGCACGCCGCTTGCGACGACCTCAACAAGTGCACTGTCGATTTCGTCAAGGTGGCGACCGTCCAGACGTACCTTGGGCGCAACGCCGATGTCTACCCCGACATTCGCCTCTTTCCACGCAACGAGACGTTGATGGTGACTGTGATCAACCCGCTCGAAGCCTATTGACAAGAAAAGAAACGTGAGGAATATATAAATACGAGTATTCGAGACGTGAAATGACATGTTTCACGAGTATATTCTATTCATTTGCAACGAGTACGACGTGAAGTAGCAGTAGCATCAATGACAGATCTGACTTGCTGCTAGCATGCGAGTAGGAGAACTGCATCATCTCTTATTTACATGTAACGAAGAACACTCTGTGTCCCACAGAGCGAGTCATATTGACGGTCCCAATCTGTTGTAGACCATTTCACCCCCACCCCCAGATGACATCGTTCCTTGACCGTGCGGCGACGATTTGCACGCCATCGGCGTTAGAGGCGACAATGCATGCCTTCATTACGTCCGCCACGACTATCCGTGTAGCAGCCATCTTATCGTTGGCGTAGGCAAGGTTACAGAGCGCGAGCGATGCTGTAGCTGACAGAGCTAGCGTCGACAGACTGCATCGCTGTCGACACCAACGGTCGAGATTTGCGCCATAGCTTGATGATAGACTAGCACGTGTGCCATCTTTCGTAGTCGTATGTTGTGTCCTTACCGATGGGACGATTTTGTTACAATAGGGTTACGGTCGTCGCGCAAGCGCTCAATTAGCCGTGCGGCCAGACGTGCGTCTTGGCCTTCTTGTTGACGCGCAGCGACGACGGCGTCCGACTGAGCTTGACGTGGTATGCCGATCCGGGTTGCGTCAGCGCGTGGATGGCCAATAGCGCATCGTTGGCGTCCGCAAACTAGACACGTTGTTCATAGTCTCTGGTATCCGACACCATTGGGCTAAACCTTGGCCGACGCGTCCGTGTCACTGTCGACAACCAGCTGCAGTACGTCGAGCGGTGCGAGTGCTTCCTACGCAAACGCGAGTGAAGTTGGCTGAAATGAAAATGGAGGATTTGACCTCGAGCGCGGCCTGGCACAAGGGCATTGTCGGCGACGTCGACGTGATGTGGAGCCAAATGCCTTTGGTTCCGACGCTCTCGGTCGGCAAGGGTGGGGCCATATACATGGGCGGCGCGTACGGCGGGTACCTACACCTCAGTTCTTATACCTGAAAGAGCGCGCCTGTCTCTACTCGTAGACGGGGTAGGCGGGTTCGATCCGCGGGTACGCGCTCGGGTACGCGTGCAGCGGCGGCACGTACGGCCGCGTCGACATCAAGTGGGCGAACTGGCTCTCGACTGCGTGAAGGTCCTAACCCTAAAGGGTTATACATCGTTTTCGATGCGACACTCTACCACGTCGAGGGGCGGTGCGAGGTATGCGCTCGACGGATCCGGGATCAGTTCCAGCGTCCCAATGCTTGCGTGGGCCGATAGCAATTCAATGGCAGCGCGCGCATGTCGCTCGGACGCAAACTTGACATAGACCACCCCCTACCCCATAATATAGTCATTTTTTCCCAAATTATTCGACAAAAATGGTGTTGGGAATACCTTGGCTGCTTTGGTATCGCCACTGATCTTGATGTCCATGAGCACCATGCCAGGGCACGACGACATGCACTGCGACAGCATCGCAGTCGATAGCGTCGCTTCGTACTCGACGAGAAGCCAACTGCGTTCTGGTCTAGCTCTCTCCAATCAGATCAATACGTGGCAGTCGGAGAAGCGTCGTACGGTGCAGCAAAATACGCATCCGGCGGTCGCTGCAGCGTCGGGCGTCGCGGTGGCGAGTCGGCCAGCACCACCTACAGAGATACCATCCAGTCGGATGTAGACAGTGTATTCGCGTGAGTCTACCGTGAGCAGCGACGACGCATCCTCTTGAAATGACTCGATGGCCATGTGGGCGGTCGACGCCTGCATTCATGAAGATGCAGAAGCCGCACAGATGCCGCAGCATCCTACCTTGGTAAAGGCCACGTACGCCATCGTCCGCAGCTTGCCTTGGCACGGGACGAGCGCAACGCTGTCGAGGTCGCCGTAGACGCGAAACATCGCGTCGAGTTCCTGGTGCGTGTACTAGACCAGAAGGATGAGCCGAGAATATTCGCAGAAAGCAATGTCCTGTACGTCCAAGAGGCTCGTGACGAAGAGCTTGACGCGCGCCGGCGGTTGTTTTGGCGGCGCGCGCTTCTTCTCGGCACGCTTGAGGCTACTAGGAGTGTCAGCTTTCAAGCTCACGCGCTTGAGCTGCGCGCGGGCGTCGGGCTCGGCCGATGGCTTGTCCTTGCGCACGTCGGTCGGTGGCGACGGCTCAGTCCCGCGCTTTGGCTGCTTGAAGCGCGTCGACTCTTGGCTAAAGCACTTGCGCTTTACGATCGACGGCTTGGGCGGCGTCGTGGCGGCTTCAAGGCCATCGACCATCTCGGACAAGAGCGCTGCAACAACCGCCTCGACCGTCGTGCTGTCGTCCAAGGTCGTCGGTTCGAGAAGCGCCATCGGTTTGGCGATAACCCGCTGGCCCGCGTCGTCACGCTGGCGCTTGCCGTGATGCTGCGCGCTCTCGTCGTCTTCGGCTGCGTGCTTGCGCGTGAGGCTCGTCTTGCGTGGCGCTGACGCATGCGCAATGCTGACCTTGAAGAGCTGGTCCTCGAGCACGAGGCCGTGCAGCGCGTCGATGGCCGCGGCTGCGTCTGCCGCCTTTTCGTACTGGACGAACGCAAAGCCCTAGAGTGGTGGAGGTAGAGCGGCGAGTGGCATGGCAGGCGCCGCGTACCCGGGACTTGTGGGACCGGTCAACCGCGATGCGCACAGAGGCCACGGGCCCATGCTTGGAAAAGACGGCCTCGAGGCCATCCGCGTCAAAGCTGCGGCCGCAGACGACGAAGAGCCGCGAGAGCGGAGGGAAGGTCGGCTCCATCTCGCTCGCAACGATTCTGCGACACGGGTTTAACTCAAATAAGTTCCACCCAATTTGACCGCGTCAAACGTACGACTTCAAGGTCTCGCAGTGATACAAACCATTTGCAGCTACACCACGCTCGTCGAGTCAGAAGAGGCGGTTGCGCGTAGAGTGGGAAGGAGTCGAACTTGATGCAGGAAGGACGCGATGTGATCGCAACGCCCGTCGAGAGCGTGGTCGATTGCACGAAATACCTATTTCGACCATCGCGTCAAAGAGGTTTAACCTGTCTAGACCCACGCCGCTTTCCGGATACTTTGCCGCCGGGCCTGTGGTGGCATACTAGAATCCAGTGGCTTTTGGACGTGGATTTTCGAAGCGTCCGTATCCGGATCGAGCCAATCGCAGTTTTGGCACACGACCGGCGGGAAGCATGAGCATGGCCGAGGAGCGCGGAGGTCCGTGGAGCGCCGACGCGTGGCAGGCCGGGCGCGAATATGCTTCATACGAGGACAAGACGACGCCATCGCAGCGCGCGTCGGCCGAGCGGCAGGCATCGGCGTCGCCCGTGTACGAAGACGAGAGCTACCGGCGGCCCTCGGCGACGTCCGTGCGACGCTTCCAGCTGCACGAGCCCGACGAGCGGCTCGAGCGCATGCATCGGCAGCAAGACAAGCTGCGCTTTCGTCAGGTAGACTCGTTCTCTTGACCGAACCAAGACTGATGGCATGTTGCAGATGCTGGACGAGCAATTGGAAGAGAAACATGCGCGCAGGGCCAAGGAAGACGCAGCGCGGAAGAAAGAAGAGGCGCCGCAGGTCGAAGAAGGTAGAGCCTCTATATGGCAACCTCAACCACGTTGCATCACACGAACCTCTAGAGCTGCGGTACATTCAGGCCCAGCACATGCGGGCGCAGCAAAAGCTCGGCCACGTCGCGACGCTGCGCCCGCCCAAGTTTGTTCCCGGCGCCAAGTTTGCATCGGCAGGTGGTACGACCGCGCTTCCAGCGCCGCTGCCGGACCCGCCAACGACCAAGACGAAACTCACGATCCAAACCATGATGCCTCCGCCCGCGCCCACTTTACATGCGGCGTACGAACCGTCGTCGCCCGCACGCTCCACAAGCTACCGCCCCTCCTCTACCTACCGACCTCCCACGTCGCCGTACCGACCGTCGTCCATCGCACGGCCAGTGACGCCATCGACGATGCGCTCCGGCAACGAGCACTCGCGCGAGATGCTCTCCGAGGTGCAAGCGCTCCTCGATGAGATTCGCTTCGAGCGCCTCCAGCTGCGCCAAGAGCGAGGTACTCTATATCGCATCTACTTGTCTGGACTCAGCGTGGGCAGAGGTCATTGCGCTCGAACGGCAGCGGCTCGCCGACGAGACGGCGCGGTTCTTATCGCTGCAGCGCTCGTCGCCAGTGTACGACCAACGCCATACGAGCTGGACGCAGTTTGACGCGCACACGCTGTCGCCGACAGCGTCGCACTCGCCCCACAACTGGTCGCCGTACCGGTCGACGCGGGATGCTGTCCAGGCGCCGTCGCTGGCGTCGTCGCCGCAGAGGAATCGCTTCTTCCAGGACCACGAGCCAGCACATTTTCGGACGCGACCCGAGACACCCGTACATGCGCAGGACGACGACGAGGACGAGGCGGAGCTCGGGAACCCGCTGGAGCAGTCGCTCTGCTGCGACAGTACGTTCGTACCGATCGACAAGCCCTTGTCGACGTTCGTGCCGCCGCGCGTGTCGACGCAGCCCGCGCCCGTCGTCTTTGCCAAGCCACCACCGAGTCTCTCGCCACTGAGCTCGATTGACGAGAATGACCACAACCGTAAAGTCATTCAGACCAGCGGCAAGTACAACTGGGATGTCGCCGAGGCCGTCGTCCCCCGTCGGCCCCGCAAGTCGACCACGAATAGCAGCAATAGTAGTAGCAGTAGTAGCACCGACCCGTCCCAGTTGTTTCAAGTCAAGGTGCTCGTTTAATCGGCAGTGTCCGCTTCATCCTATAACACTAATATCGACACTGCCCGCGTCACGGACAGCGCCATGCAGAGCAGCCACCGACGCGGAGAGATCGAGGGACACGACGAGACTTGGCGCCGCGTGGTCGTCGCCTTGACACTTGATAGATAGATAGTTTGATTGATTTATAGATAGATTGATCATCGTGATGTGCATTCTTCAGATTAGGGTTAGGTCATCGATCCAACCTGAGCTATAGTCGTGATTGACATTTAGCGCGGCTCGCACAGCGTTGTTGGAATGAGTCTATTGAGATATTATTTCCTACAGGTTTTTCTGTTTTGTTTACACGGTGCGTTGAGAGGCGGGCGTCTTTTGGCGAGAGTGCGTATTTTTGGTGATTTGTTGTGGGAGGTTTTCCTTCGAGGCTAAGTGAGTAACGACGCCCTCTTGGCCAATCCCGAACGGGTTACGGCACGGCGGTTCTTCCGATTGGGTACACCGCGCAGAGGCAGGAGGTCGGCCAATTGAATTTGCATGCGCGCAGGCTCGCACAGCGTCCGAAACATGAGATCGGAGTTTTTGGCGCAAGAAGGTGATCCGGTTACGGTATCCGGACCACGTGGCAAGCGGATCGCGACCCATCCTCCGTCGTCAAGAACAGGATCCACGCTGCCTCGTAGGAGAAACTACAGTCCTCGAAGCAGTCAAGCTGTCTGTGTGCCTAGAGAAGCCGCTTGTTGCCAGGAAAGCAAACTTAAAAAGGGGGTTCAAGTACATCACAAGTTGGAATTATGACGATCTTCTACTCGTTGCATTCTGGACTAGAGGTGGTAACCCGGCAGTACCGACTTGGCGTCAAACGAGCACGAGCCTTGGTCGAACGACTGCACGTGGGCCGCCATTTGCGACGTGGCGCAGATCGGGCACAGGAGCGTCACGCAGAGGTCTTCGAGCATCTGGATCCCCATCAGATTTGAGCGCAATGCAGGATATGGCGTACCGAGCCTGGAATCTGAAAGACTGTGCGGAGGCGCGACCGGAGCCGGTACATGTACAGCCATAGCCCCAGTGCAAAGACGAGCGCGAGCAAGGTGCCTCCGACGTCGCCGACGATGCAGCCGAGAAGAAAGACGCCGTAGAAGAGTCCTGTGCTGAGCACCTGCGCAATATATGAAGAGGATGAAAAGCCCATGCGGAAGCTGATCTGGGCGAGCGAGATGCACGGGCAGAGCGCACTCATGAGCGCTAGTACAAGCCACGATGATATCGATGCGTCACCACTCCAAATCGTACTGTTGGGGATGCACGAGCTCCAGCAGCCGCAGAGGTGCTGTCGCCACTTGCGCTGAGGAATGCCATTGTGGTCGACGCCGTGGCCGCCTTCAATGTCCGGGTACGTTCCGTCGCTGTCAATGATGATGTCGAGCGCTTCTGTCATCGCGATCGCTGGCTGCATCATGGTCGAAATGAATTTCGAAATGGTTTTTGCGTCGGCGAATAAGCGTTGGCAAAGGTCGTTACGTCTACCGTACATAGCAAGGGTAGCAAGGACAACCAACGCTAACGCCAACATAGCAGCGGCCGTTGAGTGCTTGGCATGCGCGTTGAACGACAGTTGACGAGGTCCAGGTTCCGCGATGTCGAGTTTGCCGATTGGGATGACAAGCGTAATCGTTTTCTTCAAAAGCGGGGATGCCAATACTGAAATCAGTATGGAATCGAAACAGTGCACCCTTTTATGACACAAATATGGGTTCTGACGTGGCACCGTTAGAGACGTCCCAGCCACGTTCAGAATGCATCGCAGCGAAACCAGCGACATTTCCCTCGATCCAGATCACATTCTAGTACGTCGCCACGCACTTCAATCAAGGACAACGATTTTAATCAAACGTATTAAAGCAAGCTTGTGTTCTGGGGGGTTTTAGTGCCCAAACGGGTTCACTTCCTCAGGCGTGGGCTCGCCGTTCTTGAGCGCGATCGCCCAGCTCAGCGACGGCGCGATCGATGCCTTGTTTTCACCAAGGCTGTACGCCATGTGCCCCGCAAACATGAGCGCCTTGTACTTTATCCCGTTGTCGTCGATCGTCACGTCCACCGTGACGTACCCCGGCGGAATGTCTTGCATGTCGACGAGCGGAAAGTCGTACATGACGTCGACGTAATGATAGGGAATGCCTCCACCATGCATCTCTGTGTCGGGCTTGCGTTGCAGCACTCTGTTGGTCATCTTGTCGCCTTGCCACTTGCCTTGGTCGTTGAAGACACAAAAGACGCTGATCCAGCCGTTGAGGTAGCTCGGGCCCGAGCCGCCGCCTTCATGGCTGCAGATGCGGTCCCAGAACGCAGCGTCCGCTTGGCCTTGTGCCGCCGCCACAAACTGGTCGAGAATCGGCGCCAGCATCGTCGTCCACTGCGTCATGCGCACGCCGTACACGGCGAGTTTGTCGAGTCGATGCCGAATGTCTTGCCAATCGTCGACGGTGCCGAGGAGCGTCACTTGTGGAATGCCGCATTCAAGGCAAAATTTGTACGAAAAGTACTTCTTCATCGTGGCCATGAGCACGACGCTGGCAACAACGACGTCATGGTCGGTCGTTGTCGAGAAGGACGGAAGTACCCACTGCTTGAGGGTCGGGTCCACGAGGTGCTCGTCCATCTTGTCGACCATTTGCTTGGAGAGCGCGCCAAAGTCGACAGAGTACAGCGTTCCAACGTCATAAACAACGAGCTCCTTCTTGTCTTCGTGCTTGACGAGCGACGACCGAAGCTCTTCGGCGTTGCCATCGACATACAGACCAAACTGGATCAAAATCGCGAGCCAAATATCGTCCGGTCGGAGCACGAGGTCGTGGTGGTTGTTGTAGGCTTCAATGACACCGCGTACAAAGCCACTTTCAGAGGCAACAACAGGCCCGAGGTGGGTGGCTTGGACAATGTCTCTGCAGCCTTCTTTGGCAAACGCCTTGAGCGTCGTGATGGGCTGACGGTCGGATGGCGTCGCCTTGCAGACGTTGCGCTCCACGGACGAGACGGCAAACGTGACCATGGCGAAGAGAATTGAGAAATGAAAAGCTCTCGGTACAATTCAAATCGCGTTTGAAACGAATGATTGTCCTCGTAAACCCTTTACGAGCGCAATCATTCGCGGTCGACAGGACTCTGTCTCCAACAACCCACTGCCAGTCCGACACAGGATCTTGGGTCGCAGGCAAACGTGTACTTCGAGTCGTCCGCACGCGGAAATACCCGCAGTGAACTGGCGTCGATGGAGCTCCTTGGCTTTTGGGTACTAGGAGTCGTGAGCGTACTTGTATGTAGCTCGATAGGTATTTATGCGAAGTAGGTCACGCGAGTGTCGTATGCAAAGACGAGGTACCGTATATACTAGAAATGGGTGCTGGTTTGCCGTCCGTGATGCGACAAGGGGTCGCTGGCGGCTAAGATCTGATGGAAAAGAGATAGATAGCTACGGGCGCCGAGCCAGCCACCGAGGAGTGGCACCCACTAGCCTACGGCGGCCAGGTCCCTTGGCAGCTACCACCTTGGCACAGACGCGACGAAAATCGGGTGCTCAGCCTTGGCACACTTGATAGCTTGATACTCTTCAGTTGCCCTTGGATTGCCCTCGATTGAAGGCGCGTGTTCTTGTAACGAGGTGTCCGCATGACACACATTTTCCACGGCAAGACGCGATATGGACTGGCTCAAGAAGACGAAGGCCAAGGTGACGGAGAAGGTCACCAAGCACCAGCAGGAGGCGAAGATCAAGAAGCAGACCTTCAAGGGCACGGGCTACTCGCTCCAGGATGCGCCGCCCGCACCCGGGCCGTCGGCGGCCGCAGCGCCGCCGCCGCCGCCGGTAGGCCATGGTCCTCTGCCATCAGCCTGCTCATGGCAGCGATAGAAACGGTCGGCCAACGTGACGGACGAAGAGCGTGCGCTTCGACGAGCGCAGCAGGTACATGCGATTGACTGACGTGCATTGCATGGACGTGGGCGTAGGCAGCGGCGGCGCAGCGGCGCGAGCTACCCGCGCCCAAGAAGCGCACGACCTTCAGCACCGAAAAGGACGACGACGACGACGAAGAGGAGTATGCGCCATGAGCTGCAGTGTGTGGTGACGAATTCACGTCCTAGCGCGGTGCGATCCGAAGCCTTTGAGGCGGCCAAGATGCTAGAGCAGCTCAAGATCGCCGAGAGCGGCTTCAACCCGTACGCTATGCGACATGCCACACGACGTGCTCATCTCCATGGCGACTAACGTTAGGTACCAAGCGACGATTAGCAGCTCGACCGAGGCGCGCGGTGTCTCGGTGGGCGCGACCGAAGCCAAGCCGTCGGCGTCGCCGCCCAAGCCCAGCTCGCCCCGCGACGACGAGTTAGTTCCGGTGGCAACCAAGGCGACGCTTGTCAAGCTGCTTGAAAACATCCTCTCGAACCCCGACGATGTGAAGTACCAGAAGCTCCGCCTCTCGAACGCGCAAATTCAAGCCAAGATTGCCAGCGTGCCTCTGGCCATGGACCTGCTCGAGCATGCCGGGTACGTCATCTTCTGGCACCTACCTTCTCATCGCCACGACATGCATAGATTTGACCGCGTTGTGCTGGACGATGGCGAAGACTACCTGGTGCTCAATGCGACGCGGACGTCCGCAGAGATCCTGCAACGGACCCTCGAGACCCTCGGCCAAACGAGCTAGACAGATCCTAATAGCTTGAAAGCCATCCATATACGAGCACAATATGGATCTGTCTGGTCGCCACTGGCGAATGTGATGGCGTCATCTTACTAATTGTGTCAAAGCTGTCCATACGAATAATGTCTTCTTCCCTTGGAGCTGCACACTAAGAACCGCTTTCAAAGTCCAACTGCAATATGAGGCAACTCGTATCACTGAGCTCCTCGCTATCGATGTCGTCAGCTGCTTCGTCGATGACATCAGTCCCACGCTGCACCGTAGACCACGGCAGCAAGCTGCTCCGACTTGATCAGCCTCCTCTCGCTGTCGACTTGAAACATGCAATGGAAGCAAGCCTGGTACGCAGCGTCGAGGTTAGTTGAGAGACCCGAGATGGCAGTTCGGTGGAGCAAGGCGAAGTTGCACGCGTGATGATACAGCATGAAGTAGGGTACGTTGATTAAATTAAGAGGCAGCTACGCTGGAAGCGGCACGGGCGCGATCTTGCACACACGAAAGTGTTTTCGCGACATGTACTTGTCGGTGATGGCCTTGGTCTGACTCGTATCCGTGTGCAAGACGTTGTACTCCTTCTCGTGGATCTTGTGAAGATGGTGCACGCATTCGAGGATCTGCACGCCGTTGTACTTGCTATAGTAGTGCAAAGTCGGCGTCTATCGAAATGCATATCTGACGTCAGCCATGACAGTCCATAGCACGGTGTTGCGTACCCAAAAGGATACTTCGCTCGTCACGACGCGGCTCAAGTAGACAGAGGCAGCCGCAATCACGGACGGCTTGAATTTTTGGACGAGTGGATAATCGAGCATGGCAAGCTCGGCCACGTACTACATGGGCGATGAGATTTGGCCACTGCGATTGGATTTGTCCGTACATGAGCAAAGTGCGTCTGCACGTCCGTGCTGCAGCCCGCGAGGACAAAGCGCTCGAGAAAGTGGTAGAGATGGGTCGAGCTCACGCGAAACTCGAGCGCGTCGAGAACCATACTTTCCATCTCGAGCATGCGGTCGCCCGTGTACGTGTGGTCCGAGATGTACACGAGATCTTCGACGGTCGGTGCATGAACATCTTCGTACTTGGCCGCGAGGATCATGCATGCGCAGCCCATGAGCTGGAGCTCGCTGCGGTGGAGGGTCATACTCGCCAAGCACCGGTCGACGAGGCAGATGGCGAGGTGAAGCGCCTTGCTCGACACCTTGTACTCTTCACCGACCTCGACGAGCCAGTCGATGAGAATCATACGCATGCGAGCGCTCAGGTCAGTCTTGGCCTCCTTGAGGAAGTCTCTCAGCTGGCGGTGCTTGTCGTCTTCGTCCTTGCGGTGGAACTGGTCGATCTCGCGCGCGAGGAGGTCTGTCTCTCTCGAGTCGATCATGACGACCTCGTCCACATAGACGTTGAGTTCAAACTCCGAGTCTACATACACTGCATGAGCATCTTCCATGCTTGGGATCCTCGTCATGATGAAGCTCGTACTCGACGCGTTCATCTTGATGTCGAAGAGTCGCTGTCGCTCCTGGATCGAGAGCTCGGCGGGTACAGCAGGCGGGGTACCGGCAGGTGGCAGGCGCGCAGATCGCCGGGGCTTGACCGGGTTGGTTCCATCGAGCTTCATCTTCTTGCCACATACCGCTGGAAAGCTCGTCTCGTCCTCGGGCCGCGGATGCTTCATGGCGTCCGTCGGCTCGACCTGCATGGCTTCCCGGGGCTCGGCCTTCATGGCATGGCGGGTCGTCATGCGGAGGTTCGGTCGGCCCTTGTTGCTGATGTCCTCGAGAGCCCCGCGCTTCCGCTTCCGGTCGACGTCGCCCATGTTGCTTGGATCTGCTTTCGCGCGCGGACGAGGCCAATTGCTGACTGACGAACACCGTGCATTGATTTTTATTTTTTCATTTTTTGGATTTCCCCGCTCCACATACAAACACCGAGCTTCATAATCCCGCGTAATTGATCGAGGTGATTAAAAACAGGACGCGCCAAATCCGCCAATCACATCGCGTATACGCACCCACACGGTGTCTCATTGGACATAATGTCGCGGTTCAAACGAAAGGCAACCGGACAGTATCCGGCGACGCGCCAAGGTCGAATGTGTTTGAAACACCGTGATGATATAAATGACTGTGCGTTTGTATAAAAATGAATCAAACAGATGCATAGTGTTGAAAACAGCCCTTTTGAATTTTGGCGCGACGAACGAAGCCATGGCGCCACGTCCAGCGTGCACAGAGAGGAAGAGAGGATCGACATGTGGAGAAACCAAGCGGTTGTACACAAGGGAGTGTAGCGCGGTTCACGGTTTAAACCGAACGGTTTTCCCGCCACAACGCCAGCAGATGGCGCATGATTTCCGCCGGGGTGGTCGACAAGCCAGCAATGACTCGATGGACGAGTTGATATGCTTTGTACAATGGAGTGCTTGCTATTAGCTGTATATGAGCGAGAGAGCCGTCTAGTGCAGAGCGAAGGGATAGGGGCTTTTTTACTCGTTGGACGACTGCCCGTCTTGACCTACAAAGAAACTGGATCGTTGACTCGTAGTAGCTCCTGGACACACTAACTCATACACTTTAGCTTAATCCATAATTTGGACACGAATTATGGACACATTACCGCTTGCTCGCCTGCCGACATATTGGCAGAGAGAGGTTGACGCTCGCCGGACCAGAGTGGTCGCGGATTGGTTGCTTTCGGCTTGGATTTCATCCAATCACATGCGATTCGAAATATCTTGGTCACTTCCAATTCCATGCGCGTTCCGATCGTCGACTGCTTCGGGCCGCAGGCCGCCACGCAGCTCCGCCAGGTAGACGCGTAGCCTCATGCGGATGCTACACGCTTCCTCTAGGCGTGCATGGACGTCGGCTTCTTCTACTTGCGCGGCCACGGCGTGCCCCGGCAGCTCCAGCGTGATGTGTACAGGCAGATGGCCGCGTTCTTTGCTTTGCCGCTCGCCGAGAAGCGCAAGGCGGTCGCGGACAAGAACATGCGCGGGTGGGCGCCCATGTACGAAGAGACGTTGGACCCTGCGCACCAGACGAAGGGCGATACAAAGGAAGCGTACCATGTCTGCCGCGAGTCGCTGCCCGACGAGGTGCACCTCCCGCTCCATGACACATGCAATGTGTTTCCCGACGCTGCCGTGCTCCCGCACTTCAAGACGATCACGACCGCGTACTTTGATGCGATGAGCCACTTGGGCTTGCACGTGGCGTGCGTCATGGCCACTGCCGCGGGCGCACCCGGCGCCTTTGACGCACCCGGTATGTTTGACCGGTACGTCGATCTCATCATCGCTGTCCATCAGCCACGGTGTAGCCCCATGACCGTGCTACGCATGCTGCATTACAACGCAGAAGCGTCGAACCTCGAAAATGGCGTCATTGCATGCGGCGCGCACTCGGACTTTGGCTTGCTCACACTCCTCTCAACCGACACGGAGCCCGGCTTGCAGATCGAGGGCCGTGACGGCCACTGGGTCGACGTGCCATACGTCGAAGATGCCTTCATCGTCAACGTCGGCGACCTCGCAGGTGCGGCACCGACGACAACTTGTCTTCATTTTGACGGCATTGGCAGAGCGCTGGACAAATGGGCTGTTTCGATCGACGCGGCACCGCGTCGTCAACAGCACAGGCCGCGAGCGCTACTCGGTGCCCTTCTTCTTCGAGCCGAATTTCCACTGCAACGTCACGTGTCTTGAGTCGTGCGTGGACGCAGCGACGCCAGCCAAGGTACACCTTTTCGTAGGTTAGAGCTGGCATTTAGCACCATGTCTAGTACCCACCTATAACGGCGGGCACCAACTTGCTCAACAAATACCAGGAAATCCACGCCAGTTATCCGTCGACGGACCATACGGCGATGCCATCGCGTGTCTAAGGCAGGCCTTCTGCGTCTTTGGCCTTCGTGTAGCCGCGCTTTGGTGTACTCGCGTCGCTTTAAGCATGGAATACATTGTATATGCAAAGAGAATGTCATTTGTGCAGCGGGATGGCGTAGCGTTGACTCAAGCCAGGTGAGTACGTTGCACGCGTCAGTGCGAGAACCGCAACCTTGTGGGTATCTCAAGCTGTCTATAGCTCCAAGTGACTCGACTAGTACTGGTATGGTGCCAAGAGCTGGCCGTTGGAACGTGGACCCGTGGCCCTGTTGAATCTACATGCTATATGCACCACACTCAATTACGAGTCGGTGGTTAGCGTTCAGGGACACGGTACAGGGTGACGATAACCACTCTGCATGCCAATCTCGCCGAGGATGCTATGTATTGGGCAGTGGTCGTGCCGGTGTTTGAGAAGGGTTATGGCTGGGATGGAAGAACTTGGGAGACTGAGAGAGCTGGTTTAGCGCGACTCTCGACTCGAGCTACTTCAAGTACGACGTAGTATACCCCGATAGCACTTCAGGACAGATGTCGACGTCTTTTCTTCTAGATAACGCGACTATATGACTTGGAGGGAACAAATAAATAAGAGTTTAATTCGCGTCTAAAACTGAAAGACACGGCTCGGCGGTGGCGGGAGGCGCGCACTGCAAGCGCGGCCCGCGAGGTACTTGAGGTGGTACTTGATCGCGTCTTCGCTCAGGCTGCGGCCGTACGTGGTTTCATACAGCTGCTGCTCCATCTTGGCGGCCAAGCGCAGCACCTTCTTGGAGACGACATTGGCCGAATGGAATTGCTGCGACTTGGTCGCGCTCGAGTGCAACAGCCGGGCAATGATGTAGATGTGGCGCTTGCGGTCGTCGTTGAGCGACGCGCTGCGGTGCATGACGATCGGCATCTTTGTGTGTAGTCGGAAGGCAAATGGAAAATGCAACGCAGGGCAACCACCTTGATGTGTGCTGGGAAACGCACCCAGTGCCACCTGTTTATACCCCATGGGTCAAATTTGACTTGAAGTTTGTATGCGTGCGCGTATCTTTTGAGCAGCGCCTGTTTTTGAGCTCGGGGCACAGACGACGCGACGTTGTCGTTGCGTTGCACATGCTACCACGCCGCCTTCACGCAAGGGTTGGACATAATGTTGATATGCATGCGCTGGAGGGAATCGAACCCGCGCAAGGAAACACGGAGCAAAAGACAACGCCCGTAGGCACGGCAGACGACGTCGCCTATGCACCGCCTGCCGCACCCAACGCACCGTCGATATATACACTCGACAGCGACGCGGGGTCGAGGCTGTGCTTGCGACAAGCCTCTCGCTCTGCGACTGGAGGAGTCAACGAGTCAAGACTGTCACCGACGAAACCGCACGGCTTGAGAGACAGACGTATGTAGGCAATTGAAACGCAGTGCGCAAGGCCGTTGCATCAAGGAAGTAGCGAGTTACTGTCAAGAATGCATAAATTCAATTGAATTTGTGTACGCTTGGCTACTGTGCACACCACGGGGCAGGGAGCATCGAGAGACTGACGAGAGCGATCAAACTACGATCCGACGCGTGCCCCGTCGGTTAACAAATAATGCCCCTGGCGCGAGCCAACGCCACAAAGATAGGAGACGAATCGAGTGCTGTTGGAGAGGATGCATTCCCCGACCCTCTTGCACGACTCGTACGTTTGTTTAGAAGCTGTAGGGAGTCAACTCGGGACGCTCACAGATGTGACACGAGATACTGCGCCACGAGAGAGCTGTGTGCCATGGGTATTGCCATTGTTGTCAGCTCAAATGTGGAGTAAATGGTGAGTCCCGGTATGCATAAATAAATACATTACTAAGTTCATCGTCCGTCAGGTTAAAGCTTGACGACATGGTTGCGCGACTGAAACCGCGTTCGGAACGCGCGGCCCGCGAGGTAGAGCAAGTGGCGACGAATCGCCTCTTCGCTCAAAGCGCGGCCATGCGTCATGACAAACAGTTGCGCTTCCATCTTGATCGCGAGCCCGAGAAGCTTCTTCGCGACCATTTGCACGGGCAGCGCCGTCTTGGACGCACTCGAGTGCAGAAGGCGCGCAACGATGTACACGTGGCGCTTCCGGTCTTCGTTCAAGTTGGAGCGGTGAAACGCGATGGGCATTTGGAGTAAGTGGAGTCGAAATGGTCAATGGACGATCGGGTGCACGTTGGCAAGTGCTCGTGGCGCCAGTTATCACGATAAAAATGCGCTTTTTTCCCGCCACCTCGAAAAACGACGTGTTTTTCGCACTCGCTTAAAGGAAAGCGACCCATGGACCGTGTATTTTATGTCTACACCCATTTATTGATCGCCCATTTTTATCGACACTCGAAGCGTTGGGACTCGACGAAGACATGCAATCGCGCGTCGTGTGCAGCCGTGACGCGGCGACCGCACGACGTGTGCGGTTGTTTTATTCCCATGCGTAAAAATATGGTGGCAACGGCAACGACAACGTGTATCCCCAAACGTTGCTTCAACCACGTGTCTCTCGTACCTATCATTTTTATTTTGCAGCGTTTGAGCGTTTGGGTACTTCTTGCTTGATCAACGTGCAGTGAGGGAGACTTGGAAAAGCTCTTGGTATCTGTATATTCGACGGGACTCAGCGCTTGATGGCTCGGCGACGCCCCATATTTCACGGAACGCAGTCCAAAATGCGGTTTTCAGTGCCGATCTGAGATGGGTTTGCCAACAGGTTTGGAAGGCTGGATCCAACCGAGTGAACCGACTAAATGTTGCTCCGTTGACATTCGCTTCGCTGCGAATAAGATCAGAAAACGTGGCTATGGTCCCACGTCGATGTGTGGCTGGTGTCAAGGTTTCGGTGGTTTGAACTTCCCTAACCCCACCTAAGCGATAACCCCGAGGTAGAGCCTGAGGCGTGAGTTAGTCTTGCAGTTTGTGTGGCCTGTGATTTAGAACTGTTGTGCGAGCTAGTCCATTAACGCATCAGTTATCTATGTTGAGCAAGTTTCAGGCACGCTCCGGCCTGCCCCTTCAAGTAGCTCCTCCAAGTGTAAGAGCAGCCACCGGTGAACCCTAGGTTACTAGTACGTCACCGAGAATAGTCGGGGACATCCGAGAGTTTCTGAGCTGCTTTAGGTATATCTTCTCTTCCCTTGGCCGTCAGTGCGACTTGTTCATCGGCACTGCAGGCGCCACCATCAAGCGTTCAATGCCATGAATGATCCTCCAGGCTGGCCCTTTGGTTATATTCACAGAGTCAGCGTGGTCTCAGCTTCAAAGACACGTGCAAGCGCCATAGAAAGGTGGCAACTTTGCTCGGCACATACAGTAGAAGAAGGCATCGTTTCTCTTGTCGCGCGACTCGACGCCGACGTTCGCCCGCGTCTCTCTCGTAGGTATTCATTTCTGCCTCGTCGCTCGTGGTCAAGGAACCGACGCGGTGCGCATAGACCGTACACTGTCGTAGGTATAAATAAAATGAGATTGAGCGACTTAGAGACGCGTACTAAATAGGACGAAAACACAGCACTTAGGCGGCGCTGCGGCAGGCACGGGATGCGAGAACCACCAAGTGCTTTCGGATTGCGTCTTCGCCGAGCTTGCGGCCGTGCGTGGCGCGGAACAGCTGGACTTCCATCTTGGCGGCAACGCGATGCAGCTTTTGGGAGACGACCGACGTGGGCACATTGAACTTGGCCGCGCTCTCGTGCAAGAGGCGCGCAATGATGTACACGTGGCGCTTGCGGTCTTCGGTCATCGTCGCGATTTGGTGAATCATGGTTCTTGTTGTTGGGGTTGTTGTTGGTTGAAGCCAAAATGAAAAGTGGGTTTTGTCGCCCATGTGCGTCTCGAAGCGACGAATAAAAATTGCGTTTTTATCACCCCCTACCACTTCGTGTCTGGGCGACTCCTGGCTTCTGTGGGAAAAGCGCGCGTTGGCAAAGACATGCGCCATCACCATGGGACGTCGTACGTATTTATGCAGAGCAACACGGCAAGTGTGAGCAATGCGGCAACCCAAATCGAGTTGACCACTGGATATTGGGGTGCTGCTGCACATGGTCTATGCGCCGAGTCCCATCATTCATTCAACAGCGTTCACGTGATACAACGACGATCGATACGAAGCTATCGAGAGCGAACTTGCCTCGTCTTGCTTGCAGCAAGTTGGTGTCTAGATTGGACTTATCTTGAGCTGGCATTGCTTCGCCCAGTGAAATCCGACATCTCACCCGAGCCACTCTTTCTCTCACGCCCACGAACTCTCTCTCTCTCGACCAGCTAATCTCGAAGAAGAACAAAAGGGTGAGTTAGCCATATTCGTCTCTACTAATCGTTGAAGCCCACGGGCCCGACCGGGCTCGAATGACGTGTGCTCCACGCCCCCAAGAAAGGTTGTGTCCAACTGCAAATCAGCTGGTAGACAAAAGTGCTTCTTGATACATGCATGTCGATCGACTTTGGCCAGCAAAATGCCGCCTTCACGACACTATTGCTGGTCCCGAGTCCCGAACTGCTCCGAATAGCCAAGTGGGGTATTGATAAGTAGTGGGGGCGTGCTGTCCCGTCTCGTGGGCATTCCTTGTGAACCTTCTTGGGACGTTCTTCGCACAAAAGATGAAACCACGATCCAGCGGCAGTCGGCACTCGCACGCGCCATCAGCTGCGAAAATCCCACAATTGCAATCGCAAATGACGCCTTTCGTCACAACAGACAACTTTGTTAAATATACACCACGTACACGTACTAGGACACGACACCGAGTCGACATGACAAAACAACGAGCGTCGTCAGACGGAAACGACTTCGACTTGGCTTTTCGTGCTCGTTCGCTTGCACGCGGCATGGGCGAGGGCGACGAGGTGTTGCCGAATCGAGTCTTCGCCCAGCGGCCGGCCTTGCGTCATCTCAAAGAGCTGCTGCTCCATCTTGGTGGCGAGCCGGAGGAGCTTCTTGGCTACAATGGCTGGTGGGACGCGGGTCGCGCCCTTGTTCAGCAGTCGCGCAATGATGTAGACATGGCGCTTCCGGTCGTCCGCGAGAGGCAAGTGCATCGGCCCGCAAGTTTATAAGTGATCCTTCGCCGAGCCTGGTGTGCTGCTGCTGCTGACATGGGTGAGCCAGATGGCGGATGAGACCGATGCGTGTTTATACGCGGCCAATCGCCGCTTGATTGTATGACCAACGTGCAAAGACAAGCGCGTCACCGGGTTTATGCTGCGCTGAGCACGGCTATGCGACCGCAACCCACCTCAAGACACGCCAGCTGGTTGGCCTCATACACGGTCCAAGGCCTTTTGAAGGACTCATATTCCGTGCTGCAACCAGAACCGCAGGAGCCAGACGGTGCTGGAACAAGGCCCAAAGTGGGCCAAAGCACACGAATCACACCGCCGATGTATACCAACTCGGCGAATGACCCAGCGAGCACTGAATAACGCACACTTGACGGCGCATGTCTCGACCAGGTTGCTTGCTCTCGCAAAAGCCAGATCGCAATCTCCACGGACAGCTTCTTCCTTTACTGCTTGCCAGTGTTGTGGTCGTGCTCGGGATGGCAAGCATGATGAAGAATGACGTCTTCTCACTGAACATCCAAAGAAGGAAGGATTTGCTTCGAGTTTTTGTCTTGGCCCTTTGGTGCCAGTGCGCGTCACATCAGCTGGTTGTGCCACAGCATCCTCTTAGTAGAGACTTTGACAATATCGTCGTATCGCAGCAACACCTTTGCCATGCGTCCGTTGACTCCATTTTGAACGACTTCCGTGGCCAGAAAAGGTGCTGATTTGAAGTAGACAGTGCGTCCAACCAATCTAATGACTAATATCGAGGACCGTGGTGCGGGGTGAAGGAAAAACTCGGTGTCGGTGGGTGTAATGCGGTGTCGCCCCTCTCGTTAATGGTGCGAGGTCGTGCTGATGAGCAGAGCCACCAGTCGGCTCGCGATACGTCGTGCGATGGCGAGAAAAGAATTTAAATCGAAATAAATACTAGAAAAAAGACATACGTCGTCTTACATTGGCACGGTGCGCACCCAGCTTTTGCAAGCGCGTGCCGCGAGGACCACGAGGTACTTTTGGATCGATGTGTCGCTGAGTTTGCGGCCGTGCGTCGCGTCAAAGAGCTTTTGTTCCATCTTGAGTGCGAGGCGCAGAACCTTCTTGGAGCGGGCGTGGGGGGGCAGCGGCGCCTTGGACGCGCTGTCGTTCAAAAGCTGTGCGATCATGTAGACGTGGCGCTTGCGGTCGTCGCTCAAGCGAGTGCGCGGTGTGGTCATGGCCAGAGGCATATTGGAGGGACTTGCGTACAGAGAGGGAAAATGTATTGTGATCGAGTTCGGATCTAATTCCGATACGGCAGCGTGTTTTTGCAAGCACACGTTATAACACGCGTAGCCGCACGTTCTATTCCACGCGTTCTTGCCGTTTAGCGGGTCATAGCCAAGGTTTTGCTACGTGCCGGTGCAAAAACACGGCCTGTTATAATTTGCGTGTCGGGGGCGGCCGCTGGCCTAGTTTATGCAAACGCCCTCACAGCAACAGCAGTAGACGCGTATTCGGATTCGCTCGGGATACGCACAAGTCGATTGTGCACCATACAAGACCCAAGAGAGTCTTGGTCCGCACAAAGCCGCGGCAACTTGAAACGCGCCCGACCGTTCGGCGAAGCTTTGCAGGTTAAACAACCGCTCTAACTGGGTAAACGCCAGTATCTAGCGGGTTAAATGGAAAGACGCACACGCCATGAAATGGCGGGCGGGGATCGCAGTGCGTGCTTTTGCAACCGAAAAAGCAAATCGCCCCCTGATCGGACAACGGACAGAATTTTCAAAACGTTGGAGCCTCTCCCCAACACCCATCGACTATCAACCGATGATCTGAACACTATCACGGGATCGCAAGGCTAGCAGACATGGATGAGTTTCATGTTACGCGCACGCTAGCTGGTTGTCACGTGCCAACTGCCACGTCTGATCGAGCGACCAAACCTTTCAAAAGATGACCCCAGCTAGTATATCTCTTCTACTAGTACGATACAAGAGAAATTAGCATCGACGAGATGCACAGAGCGAGAGACGCACCGAACAAGAGGCGTGTATACGCTTTTTTAGCGGGTCGGTGCACGTTTCAAGTTAGGGTAGGGTAGGGTAGGGTAGGGTAAACAACGAGTTGAATTAAGGGAGCAAATTCGTTGGACTTGCCTTGTCGCTCTCGCCCTTGGACATATACGAACCAAGTTGACCTGGTACGTGGACCCATCATGCAGGTTTCAATGCGTCTGCGCGCTTGATGCTTCTTGACGGTCTATAACACTTACGGCTCTCGACTCCTGGGCGTATGTGCCCTAAACGGGTCTCGCTGCACGTTCTTGGTTCGGTCCCAGTCAGTCATTCACCGTTCGCTACCAACAACGTGACGTGGGGATCAATAACCCTGTACAAGACGCAAGACAGACTCACTTTAGCTTCTGAGGCGGGATTAAATAGTACAAAGAAACATATGACGCGGTCAGAGCACCGACTTGCTGCATGCGCGGGTCGCGAGGAAGACGAGGTGCTTCCGAATCGCGTCGTCCGTGAGGGCGCGGCCGTGCGTCGCGGTGTAGAGCTGGTTTTCCATCTTGACCGCGAGTCGGAGAAGCGTTTTGCCCACTTGATGTGGCGGCAAACTTGACTTGGCCGCGCTCTCGTGGAGGAGGCGAGCGATGATGGCCACGTGGCGCTTGCGTTCGTCGGGCAGCGACCGGCGGGCGCGGTTGGGCATTCTCTTCTTCGCAAAAACACAAACTGACGTCGAACGCGCTTTTTTGCCCAAGCGCACGTTTTATCGCACGAGACTGTCTATGTCACCTCGTCTTCATAGACATGCTCGCGACGACTAGTGACCTCGTACCATGTAAGTGCACCCAGCGAGCTCATCGAGAGCGATGAGCTAGGTCGCAGAGCCAAATCCTTCAAGTCGCAACAAGACTACGTCGGTGATTTGTTCAAAAGCATCGACTCCGGAAACAGAGCCAATGATAATAGTTTGCCGACGCGACCACAAACCGAGCGTATGGACGCACACCTGATCTTCGCTTGCCGAGTCGCTTTATGCCCTACGCGCCGACCCTTGGTGTGCTCGCTACCTCATTCCCAACTCAATCCCGAGCCCCGACCACGCGCCCTCAGCTTGACGTACCGGCCAAACCTCACGAGCGCACACTAGGAAGTCCACCATCTTCACTCTATAATTGCATATTAATAACTCATTGCAACAACAACAAGACACCCTGGCACGGCGAGAAAGGGGGGACGAGTTGAAGACGTCGTACGCGACAGAGTGTGCGACGGGGTCGCTCGGTTGCGCTGGGGGGTCGCCGTCTCGGGTGGCACTTGAAAATTCCCTTTCTCGAGACGCACCTCGAGCCGTGGTAATGTCTACCATGATCCAACAAGTGTACGAGAGTACGCTTCTGGCATCTTAGTCAAGCATCGATGACCGATGCAGAGCCACTGCCCAAGAGTAACAGCCACTTGCAGGACATTTTTCGCGGAAAAACGCAATGTGGCGGCAACTATAGCGCTCGCAAACCACTCGAGAGCTAGCTATAATGCCACCCAAGCAAGACACTCTACTGATGCGATATTGAGATACCTCACCGGGTGATGTCTTTTCCGTTGATCCAAACACATCGACGAGATTGAACCGTCAACCACCAAGAAGCGGCTCGCCAAGGTGCCATGCAAATACATATACTGCAGTGATTTGCCATCTCTTGGACACGTCTTCACGGTGTACTCTGCTCTGGAGCCCACACGTACTTCAGACCTATATGTCATCGAGCAAAGTTACGAGCTGCCTATTTCAATCCACTCATTCATGTATCGACAGCGATACTACGGCGACGGTTCAAGGTGGATTGGCCAACCCAGGCGCGCGTGGCATTCAAAAGCCTATGTACAACTTGACCGTTGCCAACGAGGTCACACACGTCGACGTACGCTGTCTCTTGGCGCCGCGCTGTTGAAATGAGCTATGCACTTGCGAATCAAAAGAAACCGGTCATGCTCGTCCTAGAAAGGACTGTGTGGATCTGGAATACTAGTACTGAAGTCGTATATTTGTCCACTGGTCGACTATATATACGCAAAGCCCAACCGCCAAGAGACAACGACCAAGAGTAACCGGCACTAGAGAGTACATTAAAACGAACGCGCGATGGGCACGGAAAAAGTGCAGCCAGCCCACGAGGTGCACGCGCGCTTGAACTCGCAGGTGCTGCTGCAGCTCCAGAAGAACAAGGCGATTCTTGCAGTCGGCTTCTTCCTCAGCTGCATGTGGAACCTTGCGGCCCCGATCAAGGCGTGGGCGCTCTCCCGGTATGGATTCGCGTCCACGTCCGACACGCTTGTGCTCGAGCTCGATTGGAACACGGTCGTGAATGGCCGGTTCCTCACGTCGCTGTACACGTCGGCCGGGATTCCCCTCACGTCGCGTATGGAGAAGACGCGCTACATCAACGTGTTTCTCGACTTTATGGTCGCCCCCCGCTCCGACTTGCGCTGGGTCGCGTCGCTTCTTGGCACCAACGGTACGTTTCAGATGGACGTCGACGGCGTCGCCAAGCGTCTCAGCCTCAACGGCAGCCGTGAAGTCGACCAGTTCAACGTCGACGTCGCCCCGTTTGCAAGCACGGGGTTCCCGCTCTGGGGCTCCGAAGTCATTTTTGACTTTGTCCCTCCGACCACAAAGGACGTTGGTCTCCACGAAGTCAGCGAAGCGCTCTTGTGTTTAAAAGGTTTGGCGCCCGAGGACCTCGTGAACCTCCAGTTCCCGAGCAACCTGCACCCATATGCAAGCGCGTCGGACGCGGCGGCAATCAACATGTGGCGCGCCAAAGTCTTCCCCGACCTGCGGGCGTGCATGGACCGGCGGGCTGCACTTCTGGCATCTGCGAAAACCCCCGCCGACGGGCTCCTCGCGCTGGCGAACGAGCTCGCCTCGCGCTACGACCTCGGTCTGGTCAACATTGCGGGGCACCACCAGTTGTACACGCCGCAGACGTTCTGGGACGGGTTTGTCGACATCTCGGGCTACAAGTCGGGCTCGGTCACGTACCAGATCAGTGGGCGGGACCCGTCGACGGTTCTGACCACGGGCAGCGGGCACTTGGACGCGATCTTGAACCCGCGCGAGACAGCGTGGTACTGCACCCTCCAGTACGTCAACCCGATCTCGCGGGCACCAAATGCGACCGAGTGTTTTGCGAAATTTGCGACCACGTTACCTGCGTTTTTCAACGGCAAGTACCTCTCCGTCCTGGCAGGTACCCGCTACAACGACAACAACGCGTTCGAGAAGGGGACGCCGACGCAACGCATCACACCGTATACGTACAAGCGCCCGTATATTGCCCCCCTAAATGCGATGACGTATGTGAACGTCGGCAACCTCTCTGCGTGGCAGGCGCTTTTTCAAACGATCGTCGCCAACGCCACGCAGACTCCGCGGACGACCTCGAATGCGCTCGAAGAAATGTGTTTGGTCGGCGACGGCTGCTTTGCAACGTGCATGAACTCGTCGGCCAGTGGCGGCACGACCGTGACGTACATGCGGGGGGGCGTCTGCCAAGCGTCGGTCGACACAACAGCGCACGGTCTCGTCGACTTGTTTGTCGATCCGCGTTGCTTTGGCAGCGGCACGTCCCACCTCCAAGTGACGTACCAGTCGCTCAACGGCGTGCGCCACACGCTCGTGATCAACGGCACCGCGGGGCCGGTCGCGATCCTTGCGTGCTTTATTGGGGGGCGCCCCCCCGACACCGAGTACCCGAGCTACGTCATGGACATGCTCGCGCAGGGCACGCAAGCCTCGCTTGTCATGACCAAAGCCAACGGGTCCGAGACGACGGTGCTCAACTTTATCGCGCTCTTGTCGCTGGCCGGGTACATGTATTTTTTCGTCCGGATCGTCGTGTACCTCCGCAAGACGTATACATGGATGCGCGCGATGCCGATAAGCAAGCGCAAGAAGGCGCAGCTGCTCTTTAGCGTCACAAATTCCAGCATCTCGAACGTCATTTGGAGCCACTACCAAACGTCGATGCGCTGCATTGGCTTCCTCTCGTTTCTCGAGTGGCACATTGGTGCGAGCCAAAACCACTGCCATTGGACCGACTCGATCCAAGATGTCTCGCTCGATGCGGTCTACGTCTGCGACGTCGATATTTTTGGCCATTTTGCCAATGTACAAGAACTCGTGCGCCTTGCTGCGTACTCGTGGGTGTTCTTTGCCCTAGTGTTTATGGACCGTATGCCCGGCATTGCGATCGATCTCAAGGGCTACGGCGTCGCAGCGCTTCTTCTGGGCGTGCTTCCCGTCTCGCTGTTCGCGATTCTGGTAGCTGAAATTTGCGTCCTGCGCGCGACCGTGCCAGCGCTGAGCTGGATCCACAACCAGCTCTGGCTCGCGCTTGTATGGCTTGTCATTATGGCGATTTTGCGCTCTGGCGTCTTCTTGCCGTATTTTAAGCTCGTGAAAGCGGCGCTTCGACTAGTGGGGATTGGCCAGCAGCGTATCTCGAAAGCGTCGCCGTTTTACTCGATCATTTTTCGGTATTATTGGTCGTCCACGGACCTGATTCGCGACGAAGAGCTCATTTATGTGCCTCTGAGTATCCTGATGGAGACGCACTCGATCAACGTGTCCAACGTCTTTGACCATCAGTACTTTGTCTACGGCCTCATGGACCTCGAAACCGATACCTCCGACCGCAAACTGCCCTATGTACAAACCGACGGTACGATCGAACATCCCGACTGGATCGCGACGACCGACGAGTATTATGTTCGCATCGCCAAGCGCGACGATTGACTGTAGATGCATGTATTGTTTCGCTTGTACAAAAAAGTACAAAAAATACAAAAAAATTGCATGAAATGCATGCAGACCAAACAATTTTTCGTTGGCACGAGCCCAAGGGTTTGACACGAATACGTACAGCTCAAACTACTCACTCTCGTTCCCAAAATTTTCCCTTTGGTGCTTATCCTAGAGTACATAAACACGATGAGTTTGTGACCTCTTCTTGGCTTATCGTGCGGCTCGCATGGCCGCGGCAACACCTGTTTCAGCGTTGCACTATCCAGTGTAAAAGACACTGTAAATTTGGCCGAGCCTTCCTTGGTCATGCCCTTTCGTCGGGCACCCCGACTACAAGGACCTCTGCGCTTCTCTGGACTTGGATATTAGTATACAGGATGCGATAAGCGATGAGCGAGAGGACTCGATGTGGTCCCGTCGCTGCGGACGTGGTGCAAGAGACCTGAACGCCTCGCTTCTACGACGTGTCCGGAAGCCAAGCCATGATTATCCGGATGCTCTGCATTACACCATTTTCGTCGGCCACTTGTGCGTGACACCAAGAGGACGCAGCAGCATGGGCCTCGAGATGGTCGCCGGGACGCGCGTGTACGTGCCGGACGAGACTCACGTGTGGCTGCCGGCCGACGTCGTCGCCCACGACCCGGTCGCGCACACGGTCCGCGCCAAGGTCCGCGGCCTCGACGGCGCGCTAAGCGTCCGCGACATCGACCTGCGCGACAAGAAGACGCTGGCGCTCATTGCCGCCAAGAACAACGTCGGCGCATCGTCGGCGCTGCCCATGCAGAACGAAGCGGTCGGTGTCGACGACATGATCACGCTCAGCTACCTCCACGAAGCCGCCATCTTGTACAACGTCAAGGCGCGCTTCCTTTCCGAGCTGCCGTACACGTACACGGGCGACATGTGCATTGCGCTCAACCCATACCAGTGGCTACCGTCGCTCTACACGGACGAGATGCACCGCACGTACTTGAACGAGCCCAAGGCGTCGCTGCCGCCCCACGTGTACGCGACTTCGATCGGCGCGTACAATGGCATGCGCACCAGTGGGCGCAACCAGAGCATCCTCGTCAGCGGCGAGTCGGGCGCGGGCAAGACCGAGACGACCAAGATCCTCATGCACCACCTCGCGGCCATTGCCGGCGGCCTCCACGACTCGACGATCGAGAAGATCATCCATGTCTCGCCGCTGCTCGAGTCGTTTGGGAATGCCAAGACCATCCGCAACGACAACTCGTCGCGCTTTGGCAAGTTTACGCAGCTGCAGTTTGATGCAAATGGCACTTTGGTCGGCGCCAAGTGCAACACGTACCTCCTCGAGAAGACGCGCGTCGTGTCGCACGAGCCGCCCGAGCGCAACTACCACATCTTTTACCAGGTACATAGTGATCCAACTCGACTTGCGCGAAGATGCATGTACTAGCTCCTCGCGGCCAATGTGCCCGAGTGCCTTCTGGACCCGAGCACGACGTATGCGTACACGGGGGCGACGACCGCGACGGCCATCGAAGGGGTCTCGGACGCCGCGCATTTCGCCAAGACGACGCAGGCGCTGTCACGGCTCGGGCTCTCGCCGGCCGCGCAAACGACGCTCTTTCAAACGCTTGCTGGCATTTTGCACCTCGGGCAACTCCAGCTTGAGGCCAAGGGCGATGACATGTCGACCATCAGCCATGGCTCGACTGGCCACCTTGTCGCGATCGGGAAGCTCCTCGGCGTCGAGACGACGGCGATCACGCGGGCCATCTGCTCGCGAACCGTGCGAACGTCGACCGACACGATCCAAGTGTATTTGAAACAGGTACCTTGTCCATGTTTGTATTTGATGGTATTTTCAAAATTGTCAAAATTTCGAAAATGTCGGAAATGTCGAAATATTGGAAAACTGGACCCATTGATACTAAAACATATCTTTGTTTAGGCTGAAGCCGAAGGCTGCCGCGATGCACTTGCAAAAGGACTGTACGCGAGTCTCTTTGAATGGCTTGTGGCAACGATCAACGCGTCACTGGGCCACGACGCCAAAATGGCGCATCACATTGGCGTCCTCGACATCTTTGGTTTCGAGCACTTTACGACCAACTCGTTTGAGCAGTTTTGTATCAACTACGCCAACGAAAAGCTGCAGCAAAAGTTCACGCAAGACGTCTTCAAGACGGTGCAGATCGAGTACGAAGACGAGGGCATTCGGTGGGCGCACATCGCGTTCCTCGACAACGCCGACGTCCTCGCGGTCATCGAGTCCAAGCTCGGGCTCATCTCGCTTCTCGACGATGAAGTCATGCGGCCACGGGTACGTCACATCTCCAAATCTCAAAAAATTGTCCAAAATTTCGAAAAATTTGGAAAAAATGATGGAAAAATCGTATTCATTGGCCACTCACCGCCATGATTAGGGCAATGAAGAGTCGTTTGTCGCCAAGGCCATGACGCTCCACAAGGATGACGCAAACCCGGTCATTGAGTTTCCAAAGACCAACAAGGCGCAGTTTACGATCCTCCACTATGCGGCACCCGTGACGTACACGGTGACTGGGTTCCTCGAGAAGCACAAGGACGCGCTCTTGCCCGACCTCGCAGACCTCGTGCGGTCGTCGTCGATTCCGTTCGTGTCGGAGCTCTTTGGCAAGCCGGCGGCGCCCCGCCAAGGCCGGTCGCTCAACACAACGACGGTGGGCATGCAGTTCAAGGCGAGCCTCGCCGACCTCATGGCCAACATTCAAGCGACCAATGTCCAGTACATTCGCTGCATCAAGCCCAACGCGCTCAAGCAGCCCGGCGTGCTGGACCATACCATGGTGGTGGCGCAGCTGCGGTGCGCCGGCGTCATTGAGGCGATCCGGATCGCCCGCGCCGCGTACCCGATTCGACACACGCACGAAGCGTTTCTCGACCTCTACCGCGTCTTATTGGACCGGAAATTTGCGGCCGCGCGCCCCGCCGAGCAGTGCGCCGCGGTATGTTTCAATTTTACAGTGGCAGAGTATCGATGTATCAAGTTAGCTCATTGCACCGCTCCACCTCGAGACGCCGGCACATTACCAGCTCGGGCGTACCAAAGTCTACTTTCAGTCGGGCGTGCTCGAAGCACTGGATCAAATCAAGCGCTCGCGCTTGACGGTGCACGCACTTGCGATTCAGCGCTTTGCGCGCGGGTTCCTCGCGCGACTGCACTACAAGCGCAAGCGCATGGCGATCGTCAAGCTCCAGGTGCGACTCGATTGCACTTGAAGCGCGCGCATTCAGACACGCGTCTAGGCGGTCGTGCGCTGTGTTCTTGCGATGAAGCGGTACCATGCACTCTACAACGGTATGCTGGCGCTTCAGGCGCGCTGGCGCGGCGTCAAGGCGCGGCGCATCTTTGCCGTCATGCAGCGCCGCCACAAGGCGCTCATTGTGCTCAGCCACGTCCGTGGGTTTGCTGTCCGGTACGCCCGTGGTTGTCACGTGCGCGCACTCACGGTTCGCGTAGGCAACGCTTTTTGCGGCTCAAGCGCGCGGCGACTACGATTCAAGCGGCGATGCGCATGCACTTGGAGCGCAAGAACTTCCAGACCAAGCTCGCCGAACACCGCGATCAAGTCAACATGTCGACGCAGCTCCGCTCGTTGCGCGTGCGTCTCCAAGTCGAGCAGACGAAAGATCAAGAGGTTGTCGTCCCTGCGCCGTCCACCGCAGTTCTCAACCGGAACCGGAGCAAGTCGAGTGCGCAGCTGGTCATGGCCGACGCCGATGGCATGATTGGTCGGATCTACGATGACAACGCGCGTTTGCGCAAGGAGAATGACGACATGAAGACCATGTTCCATACGATGCGGGACGAGTGCGACAAGCTCAAGCAGGAAAAGGAGATGCTACTGGCGACGCACCAGCTCAAGCTGCGCCAGCAAGACGACCTCGTACACACCTGTCACTACACTCATAGACCTAAACCACGTGTGTCTAGTCGCGGGAGAAGGACAAGACGATCGCGCAGCTCCAAAAGGACCTCGAGAAGCTGCGCGCGCACAGCGGCCTCCCGTCGGCGCCAACATCAGCGTCGTCCAAGCCAAGAGGCTCAACGTTCCGCACGCTTGGGTCCAAGAAGGAGTCGAGCAGCAGTCAACCGCGCGACTCCCACGCGCTCCAGGAGCTCGAACAGGCGGCAATTTTGTCGGAAAAATCCGCAACAACGACGCAATTTCTGCAAGATTCGGCGCAGAAGCTCTCGACAGCACTCGACGTCGACCCGACGGCCACACGCCTCGCGCTCTCGAACGGCCTCGTGAGTGCCCGCACTGTCCGGTACCTCTCATTCGATGTGATTGGTGGTGGCTCCATGCGTGTCATCCTAGCGCGTCACCGGCCGTCTCGAGTTTGCGGGACCGCCTCGCCGGGCTGCGCAACAAGTACCACAACATTGACCTCGGCGATGAGTTTATGCCACGGCCGTCGGTCACCGACTCGGTCTACCGCGGCTCGATGATGCACAGCTTGATTCTTCCGCCGGGCTGGGAGATGCGCATGTCCCGCACGAAAGGCCGGCCGTATTTTCTCAACGAAGAGCTTCGACTGACGCTGTGGGACCCGCCAACCGAAGAGAACGTCGCGCGTGCGATGCGCAAGCGCGATAGGTACGCCGCAGAGGTATAAAATATGGCTGAACTTCGGTCTAGTGCCGGCCGACAGAGTATGGCGTCGACGACGAGTGATGCGCAGTAAGCAAAGAGGGAATCGAAACAGAAGGCGATTTGTCGGTGCCAACACGCCTGGTATTGTATACGAGACGAAGGACGACGTAGATTGTTGTCCTATCCGTATTCATGCAAACTGGATCGTTCGAAGTGGTGAGGTGGAACTGGAAAGGGCTGTCGATGAACGTCAACCGCATGAAGCAGCGGCAAGCTACCTTTAGCCATCCTGACCGTAGTTGTCAGTTGGGTGTTGGATAGATAGATAGATAGATAGATAGATAGATAGATAGATAGATAGATAGATAGATAGATAGATAGATAGATAGATAGATAGATAAGTTCATTTCCCAAAATCGCTGGTTTGGCGGATGTGCTGGCACGCTCACAGCGCCTCGATTTGTTTCCAACATGTTGTTTTTATCGTTTCAAACATCTGTTTTAAACTCAAACGATGCGAAATCCGGATACTAGTCGCGCAATCCCTTTGAGTTTGACCATGGCCAGCCCTGCACCACGCGCTGTGCCCACGACGTCCGGAGCCTTTAGCATGGTTGGTCCACGTACCTTCTTGTAAAATCATCTTTTGTTCGCATTGTGCATAATGTACGAAGAAATTTTGCTTTTGCGGCTTCGGTGGTCGTCGCACTGAAGTCGGTCCGACCCCACGGAAGTCTTGACCACGCGAGTCTCCTATGCACTGTATATAGAAAGCCGTCTTCTTTTGAGGCCCAACGCTCCGCTTGCGTGTCGATAGGACTGCGCATGCAGTCACGGTAGCGGTTGAAGTGTTGGAATCGGTTGCCATTGTGTTATAACACGACGCGCAATAGGATTTCCAGATGTGTCCGCCTCATAGAGGACACACGCGGTCACCGTCCCTCGACTGCTATCAAAGCAGCGAGCCTCCGCTCGAAACCTCTTTCATTCGTTGTAACATAGCGTTGGGCACCCCAGTACCGTCAGAAAAGTCGTCGGGTGCTTGAGCGCACGTATCGCGTCACAGGATTCTAGCATCCCACGTCACACCGACGTGTTATAACAACCATAGTGTTCGAACCCTGGGGCTCGGAACGAACGTGGATTTCGATGGAAGTCGCGTCAGATTGCCTTTTGCCACCAAGAACTTGTACACGATGAGCTGCTGCCCGCCTGGCTCCCACCCCGCTGCGCCGACGACGAGCGACCTTGCGCCCATCAGCATGGCCGGCACGCCCGTCTTCTTCTACGACAACCCGAGCTCGCACACGTGCGTCCTTGTCGTGCCCGACATCTATGGCCCCGACAGCGGTCGCACCAAGGACAACTGCCGCGCGCTCAGCGCCCACTACAAGGTCGCGCTCCTCGACGTCGTCGACGACTACTTTACGGCAGCGGACAACGTCGGCGAGAAGCTTGCGGGCTGGGTCACGGCGCGCCCGTTTAGCGCGATCCTGCCCAAGATCCAAGCCGCGGTCAGCACCCTCCAGTCGCAGCACGGCGTGACCAAGTTTGCGGCCATGGGCTACTGCTGGGGCTCGTGGGTCGTCGGCAAGTACGCCGCCGACGCGTCGTCGGTGCTCACGGCTGGTGTCCACTGCCACCCGTCGTGGGTTCTCGAGCAGTTCTTCAGCGGCCCGGGCAGCGGCGAAAAGATTGCCGAGCACATTACGTCGCCGCAGCTCTTCCTCGCCGCGGGCAACGACCCGGACTGGGTCAAGGCCGGCGGCGCTGTGCACACGACGCTCGCTGCCAAGCCGTTTGGCGCGCGCTGCAAGTTTGTGGCGTTCGAAACCATGGTGCACGGCTGGATGTGCCGTGGCGACATTTCGAACCCCGCGATCCTCGAAGGCTTCAACGCGGGCTGGCACGGCGAGATCGTCCCGTTCTTGGCGGCCACGCTGCAGTAAT
>NW_008246117.1:304365-305057 GCF_000281045.1 Saprolegnia diclina VS20 | reverse complement strand
ATCGAGAAGCCACGTGCCGCGCAATGGTCGGCGTAGATTTTGTCGTTCATTTGCTGTAAGGCGCGATCGACCAGATATTGCCGCGCCAGACGTGCGCGCGCCTGCGCTGCGGCTTCGTTGTTCCGCTTCTTTCTCTTCGCCACGGGCGGTCTCTGATCGCCAGGATTCATCTCGAGTGCCACGAGGAATCAGAAATATAGGTACGATGCGTTGTACGCTTAGAGATCGCAGATCTCTCAATGCGATAAAGGCCCATCGAGAGTCTGCTAACCTTTTTATATCATTGTACTTTAGCCATATCGACGACATTTAGAAAACTTACTCGCTAAATGCGACCTGCGATTGGGGCCATTGCCTTGTACAAGTTGTCACAGGATTGCCCTGGTCGCGGTTGGAAGTGGCCACGCCTGACGAGAATCGACTCCGATGAACCGCGAGACGGTGTTCGCAGAGCTCGATAAGCACAAGGACGACTTGTGCTGCCGGTCTGATCAGACAGCGAACGCTCAAACGGCGGATGCAGCTACGAGGAAAGGGAAATCTTCAAGGCAAAACAGCTAGCCAATGAGTAGGCCGGACACAATGCCGAGGTACAGCGAAGTCTCGCGTCGACGCTTGGGCTCCTGCTGTGCCACCGTGGTCAGTAGTGTCGAGTCCACGCAACCACTAGTTTACATGGATGCCCTTCCACA
>NW_008246117.1:300048-300785 GCF_000281045.1 Saprolegnia diclina VS20 | reverse complement strand
TAGTATCGAAGGCTTGCGTACGTTTCACTGCACCAACGGCCGACCAGCCACACCTTGTTCCGTCGCGGCAAAACGTGGGGCCACCACAGCTCGCCGCGCCTGCAAAAGATCCATGCACCGCAACAGCAGTAGCCCCATAAGGTATGGCATATGACACCCTATCGTAAATTCGACACTGTTTTTGACACGAAACAAGTCTCCTCCGCCAGTGCTCTCACTAACGGGCGTTTCATTATCTGGTCAGGCCCGATCCCGTAAACATGCGTAGGTAGATTGCTAGCCATATTCGGACAGTGTTCAAGCCCTTCAAATATGTTTATGTACTTTTACATGGATGCCCTTCCACAACAGTACTCACTATAGCTAGCTCTAAGTATGTAGCGACGCTCGAAGCCACTTTCGAGTCCTTGCCGACCACAACTTCGACGAATTCGATATCACGTCAAAATATGATTTGCTGATCATGTGATTTGGGACGCAGACCCTCTCCGCCAGTGCTCTCACTAACGGACGTTTCATTATCTGGTCAGGCCCGATCCCGTAAACATGCGTAGGTAGAAGATTTACAAGTGGTGCGGTGGACGTCGAATACAGTTTTCATTTGAGACGCACTGGCTTTGCATAGCAACCATGCTGAGCTTGCAGATCCAAGTCTTTTAGTCCGTGCGATAGATCGACAGATCGATACGACGTTTCGAGAGTGTCAAAGACGCAAAATTGCTGCTTTGCAAGCCCGT
>NW_008246117.1:291120-297480 GCF_000281045.1 Saprolegnia diclina VS20 | reverse complement strand
TTCGAGACAAAACGCAAAGTGAACCGATCGTTCATCGTCGTCATCCGTTGTCTTGCAGATGAACTATGTTGTATATTTTGAAAAAGGCTCATTTCGGACCAAGGGGCTACGTATTCCACGCCGCGTCGATCGGTTGGCGCTACCGCGACAGCATCATGGCCTGGAGCATCTTTTGTTGTTGCAGCACGATCGACTGGAGTCCGTTGATTTGCTGCTGCAAATTCTCCACATGACCCGTCAAATTTTTCTGTGACGGCTGCGTCGACGGCGTGATGGGTACGTTGACAAGCTTGACAGCGTCCAAATGCGCATTGTAACATGTAGACAGCGATTTCGCGAGCGATTCGTACGGCATGGTCGGCGTCGGCTTTGGCGCACACGGCACCGAACCCTGTCCGCAGTAGTAGACCCGCGCCATGTTGGGCTTGCTCCCGGTTTCGATCGCAATCCTAATGCAATAGTTTAATCCTTTAAATATGCAAAAACGACACAGTGTCGCATCACGCACCAAGTGCTTTCGTGGAGGACGTAGGCGTCGGGGTCGTACGGATACTTTTCATCATGGGCGATCGTCGCCGAGCAAATGACCACGCGGTTCGGCTCGATAAACCGCTTTTGCACGACGTGGCAGTGGATCTCGACGCCAGGTGTCTCCATGATGAGGCGGCCGTACGACAAGTTGGCATCCCACTCTTCCAGCACCTACAAATTGTCGTTTCTAGTACAATCCGAGTTTGAACCAGATCAATAATGTACCACAAATGACGTGTCCTTGACTTCAATCGGCACCAGATTGTTGTAGTATTTCCAGATGGCCAGTGCGCACTGGTCGACGGTCAAGTTGTGCATCTGCGCCATGGTGCAGTCGACGCGGATCGCGTGTGCGCTCTCATCGTACGTAATGCTCGTGTTTTGCACCCGGGACGTCGCGTGATGAATCTTGGAGGCGAGCACAATGCTCTCGAGGCGGCCGTACTCGGCGTGGACCAGCGCTTCGGCGGTCGCGCGCCGCAGCGACGATGGCGCGTCCAGAAGCCGCGGCGCCAAGATGGGCATGTCGACCAACTGTGGCCGTGCCAAGACGGTTTGCAGCGACTCGAGGAGCCGGGCTTGGGACGCGACCGCCCGGGTGAGCTGCGCGTGCTCTTGCTCGACCGCGAAGCGCGCCGCCGCTTGGCGCCGGGATGTGGCCTCCCATGGCGACTGCGTCGCGCGTTGCTTGCGTGCCTGGAGCGCGTCGCGCTGTGCCACGAGGTCCGCGACCGTCGATCGAAGCGCCGCAATGTGATGCGCCTCGCGCTTCCGCGGGCGCTTGGCCGGTGGCTGCGCATGGCTCTCGTCGTCGTCGCCGGTGCTTTCACTGCTGCCAAAGGTCGGGCACAGCACAAAGTCGCAGAGGAGGTCCATGCAGGCTGCGTCGTCGAGCTCCATCATCGTGTACGTTCGCTGTCTACTACCGTGGAACTGGACCTTCCGTTGTGATTGGCCGGCTGAAAACACGCAAGTTAAGAATGATGGTCGATGCGACACCACCCAGCGGCTCTTCAGAAGACAAGGACTAGGGTATTGTGTGATCATTGACAATGCTGAGCTTACTCGGTTATTACATTTATATCTACTTAAGTCGAGTACATTAATGGTGTCTTGGTAGCAGTCTTTGGCGCGTGCGAGTGTGGCAGTTGAGCCATCCATGCAGCCATTGACGGCGCGCCCCAAGGTGGAGCAGCTGTGCCAGCCAGTGCGAGCCGTCATCGGTGGGTGGTATCAGAATGGTCAGAATGGTGCCATTAACAAAGTACTTATTCGTCGGAGCGTTCTCGATGCTTCGCAAAGGGCGCTGGTGGTCGCCGGTTTTCGCTGAAATGGGTTGCAACCGGCTCACTTAACCGGTTCGCCATCGTAGAGGACCATTCGCTGTTGCTGGACATTCACAACACGGACATTTGCTCTTCGTCCCTTCTGAAGGCCGAGTCTTTGCCTCATCTTGCTGTCGACGCGCGGAGCCCACGAGGGCAATAATTGGCATGTCGACAATTTTCGACAATTCTATTGTTGCCATTGGAAATTGGGTATTGTTGCCGACGGTATCCAGCTCACGCGTCCTCCACCTTGGCCCCCAAGCCAGCGGAACAGACCATTGTGTGACTCGACAATTTACATTTTGCATCATTACTCCATCAACTAGTGTTATTAACGTCTCGACACGTCCAACGTTTGTGCGACGAGCGCCTGCAACGCAGCGACTTGGGTTTGCAGCGAGCGCACACTCTCGGTCAGCGCATCGATTCTTGCCGCTTGCGCTTTGATGGCTTCGACAGCGAGCGGGACGATGCGCGCGTAGGCCACGTACTTGAACCCGTTGGCGTCGGTCGTGACCACGTCGGGCAGCACGGCTTCGACTTCTTGCGCAATAAAGCCAATCTCTCGGCGGGTTGAAAAGTGCTTTTGCGGAAAGGCCTCCGTCCTGTAGTCGTAGCTGACGCCTCGCAGTTGCTGCAGACGCGGCAACGCGTCGAGTAAATTCGACACGTTTCGTTTGAAGCGCTCATCCGACGAGTCGACGTACGAGCCCGACCCCATGACTTGGCCGTCGACGGTGAGCCAACCGCCGACAAACGCATTCGACTCGACATACATCTCCCCCGCCACCTCGAGCGTGAGCGCACTCAAGTTGATCCCTACACGTAATTTTCACGTTTTTGCAACTTGATAGATTGATACGATACCACGGAGGTGCCCGCCAATGATGTCGACGCCTCGCAGCTCCGAGTTGGACATGTCGATCTTGCCGACGAGCGCGTGGACCTTGAGCTGATGCGTACTTAGCGTCTGGGACGCGCTGTCGTAGCTCAGTGCCGGTTCGCCGCTAAGGACGCCGCCCTTGCCATAATACGCAACGTGACTCGCAGTCTGCCCGGCGACCTACAATCGGTCCTCGGTTCGATCCTCGCTGCGTCAAGAAATATATATATATAATCGACCTGGATGGCCTTGGCCGAGAGCATGTGGTTGCCAATGTTGAGGTCGGCCGCGGCCGAGAACTCCTTGACGTTCATGAGCTGCGTCGTGTCAAACTCGGTAGCTGTCAGCGTCTGCCAGGCTTGCCCGTCAAACACAAACAGCGCCGACGACTGCGGCGGGATCTTGAGCGACGAGAGCGCGTCTTCGTCAGCATTTTGCACTACGAGCAGCTGCCCGTACGCGGCGCCGTCGATCGATAGCGTCTGCGTGCTACTGCTATGCGACACGCCGTCCGAGAGGACTTGGACGTAGCTGTGGGTACACGGGATCGCGAGGTGCTTGGCTGCAACGAGTCGTATCGGCCGAAGCAGCGCTTGTGTCTCGGCAATCAATGGGCCACTGGCGACGACCGCACCGCCCGCGCGGAGACTGCCAGAGGTCGTGAGATTGCCATGTCCATCGATCGCAACAACAGTGCCCGCCGACGTGGTGGCCTGTATGAGCCGAAACCCCGCGGATGCCTTCAAGTCGACCTAGCAGGTATCATATACGACTGCATCTGGTATACACCGGTGTACCGCCGAGGCATCCACATGCAAGACGCTCGATGCAAAGTGCGCATGTCCCGCTTTCGCCACGAGGCTTGGCCTACAACGCCATGTATCACGAGTGTGCCCCGGGGTAGACAACACGGCGTACGTGGCACTCTCTGAGCCATTGACGACGAGCCCGCCCTGGAACGAGAGTGAGCTGTCAAATTGTACATGGCCCTTGGCGACGTGGAGGCCGCCGGACGCAATGTGCAGCCCACCCGCGTGGATCACTTGGCCACCGGCATGGACGGCGACGCCACCGCTCTCAACGTGGAGGCCGTGCAGCGTCGTCATACCGGTCGCTGCAATCTCAAACACCCGCTTCTCATCGTTGGCGCAGGTGAGGTACGCAGCGCGATGGCTGCTGCTTGGCTGCTCGAGCCGTAGCTGGCTCTCGCTACTGACGCCAGTCAGATGCAGGACATGGCGCGAGGCCGCATCGCCCGATATAACAGCGCCGCCGACGATCCCAGCACCGCCGTGGGCCACACGGAGTCCGTTGGTTGCAATCTCAAGCCCGGCGCGGATGGTCGCTGCACCGCCTATCGCGACGTGGCCGTCGAGCGCCGTGTCCTTGGCCACTCGGAGTGTCTCGTGAACATTGACCGCCTTAGTCTCAAGGCGTCCGATGGCGTCCAGCGAGAGGAGCGAGGCGTCGTTGAGGGCGACGCGGAAGAGCGGACCGATCTCGTCGATGACGCACGTCTCGGCTTCCATTCTGGCGTCGATGGCGAGGACGGGTGACGCGCCGCCGTCCCCACGTAGGGTTTTCTGAAGACGGACGTGGCCGTCCTGTACGTGGAAATTGGCGCGGTGCACACTCACGTCGCCGTGCACCTAATATCAAAAAGTATCAACGTTTCAAGTTGATAGTTTAAAAACAGGACGGAAAATACCTCGATCCGAGACGCACGGAGGGCCTCGACCACCAAGGAGCCTTGGTGCAGCGTCGTGTCGCCGCGCCCGTCCATCGTAAAGATCGGCGCGCCCGCCACATCCACGTGGATCAAGTTGAACGCGGCATCCGGGCTTCTTGATGCGGATAATTTGAGCAAATTACCGGAAAAGAATGGACCGGGCGCCAAACCCAGCAGCATATCGGCCGCATCTTCGTTGTGCCCGCAGTGGACACCGTAAAAGCCCGATTCGCACGCACAGAGACCGGACCGGGCATTGCACTTGCCGTGGTTGGCACACGGCACGTAGCCTAGGAGGTCAAAAATGGAGATAATTCGGGTGTAGACCAGTGACGTACCTTTGACGTTGGCATCGGCGAGGCTTGTAAAAGCACACGCAAGGGCTTTGACACCGCCGGTCTCGCAGCCAAAGTCGGTGGCCGGCGGATTGCCGTCATGAAAGTACAGGTTGTTCATGATTGGGTAGATCGGGAACGAATGCAGCGTTATGTCGAGCTGCAAGAGGACGTCCGAGGCAGCGAGTGTCGGTGACCGCACGCAGCTCTACGCATATGGTTCGTCATCTGTTGCAGCACACGATCGAGAGCGTACGACGGCGCCGAGGTTGTGGAAGCGCTGAAAAACCTTGGTGCAGCGCTCGCTCGAGACGGCTGTATCGACCTCCATCTCGACCGTGTGCCCGTGGAACGTGAGGAAGAGCCGGCCCGCGGCAGCCAACGTGTCCTCGTTCGGGCCACGGACTTGCAGCCGGACCTTCTTCTCTTGCTTGGTCGCGCTCGTCGCCGGGTCGACGCCGTGCGGACACATCTCTAGCCACAGCCGCAATGAGCCACAATGAATACGGCGAGTCGATGCCACGCACTTTGGCTGCAGTCGGCGCCCGTATAGCCCCATTGGCAGTTGCAGACGTATTCGCCCATGCGGCTGATCATGCAAGAGCCGTGGAGGCTGCATGGGTTCTCGCCGCCGGGGCATGTCCTCTTCTTCTGCGCCAGGACGACGGCAACGCAGGCTAGCAGCATTGTCGTCCACGTCTTCATCCTGGCCCGCGTCTTCTCGTCGACTGCCCAAGATATTTCGAAGCTGAAAGATTCGAATCCGGATACAGGCTCCGGAAAATATCGAAGCCAGAGGATTGCGCTGGCACAAGCGAAGTTGTCAGCCTCTCGACCGAAGACATTATTGTGCAATTTTGAAGTGCTCGTTATAAGCAGTTTTCTTCTGGGGGTCGATTGGTGGGGACAGCGTTGGCTCTGGTGTACAGGAAATGGAGAGCTGAGCTACACGACCGCAAGTCCCGTTCACAGCAATGTCGTGGAGTATCAATTTGCCTAGTAGCTACCATCAAAAGCATACGTAACGCAAACCATAGCAAGAAGATTTGCACCGCTCGTTTCGTGCTTGATGCAAGCGCACTCCATTTTAGCGTACTGCGCTTGGCGCCGGACCCAGCTGCGCAGCGTGCACTCGCTACGCCCGTGGAGCGAAGAGTTTTTGATGTTCGGTCAACAAGTCTAGGAGTGTGGTTTAGAATAAAGAGGTCAAGCGTAGTAGGTAGGCTTCACAAGGGAGGAGTGCTGGGCCCTCGGAAACCAGTCCAATAGTCAGTGGCAAGCCAACTGGACTAGCGGAAGTTGTAAAAATGAATGTGAAAAAAAACCACACCGAAGTGTGGAAATCAGTTTTCACACTGATTAGAACAGATACTACACTTGATCTTAGCCAAAAGGCCGAGAAGGTATGATCGATCTATACCGTCATGTTGCATACCTGGGTTGGCACTTGGATGGAATCGGTGTTTGAAAAGGTGCCGGATCGCTACAAGCTTCTAGATTCGAGCTTGACAGTTCGACAAAGAGACACGATCCAGCGACGCAATTTGGCGTCGA
>NW_008246117.1:289250-290949 GCF_000281045.1 Saprolegnia diclina VS20 | reverse complement strand
GCTACGTTCACCGCAAGCATGCTTTAAGGGTTCGCATTAGGAAGGACACTCTGTCCATATAACTCGGGTCTACGGCAACGTCTGCAGCAGCGGAGCCGGCTCGCTACAAGCTTCTAAATTCGAGTTTGACAGTCCTACCGAGATAAATCAACGTGTAAAACGCAACACCTAAAATGTGCTGTGGCGCTGCCACTTTGTTTCTTTTGTCATTAAGTGGCCGCAAACAAGTTGTGAAGTTTGGTCACTCGATTTACCTTTTTTCTGGAACCGTGACGTGGCTCGCTCTACAGCGAGAACGCAACTTCAACTAGCTTGCATGATTAGAAATGCCTCAACACACCACCAATTAGCAATCCTTCAGAATATGGAGCTTGCAAAACGGAGAGAGTACTCTATTTGCATCCTTTCACTCGAGCAAACTCACAGCTTGTTTGGTGCTACTAGTATCACATGTCGTCACTTTGCAGGACTCCACATTCACTCTTGGGCTTTAAGCACAAAAGCTTCGTGTCACCAATCATACCCTCCAAACGCGGCTGCCGTGACGGTGAATATGTGTTTCGCTGTTCCTACGATCTATACCCACAAAGCGAATCACGAAAGTCCATTTTTAAACATAGTTGAACGTATAATTATGTACGAGTGCACAGGAGTAAAACCCGCACGTCAATCAGAAAAACGCGCCAAAAATAGATACGCGCATGACGACGCACCGGAGGTCACTCGTGGAGCTCGTGACAGCGCTGCGTCGACGCAGCTCGCTCTCGCCGCGCCAGATTCGCATCCGGTCGCGCTCCATCATGTGGCTTTTCTGCATCTGCAAGCACGCAGTCTCGGCCGTCTACTTCGTCGTCTCGGGCTACATCTACACGATTCTCTCCAATACCGAGCGCATGTACGCCACTTCTTTCATGACAAGTGATTTGTTGCTCACTCGCGAAATCCTCATAGCACATTGAATGCCTATCAGCCCAAGCTCTGCGGCAGCATGTACTTTTTACTTGCAGCCTTGCACGTCTATGGCGTAGCACTGGACATGGTCCCGACGGGGCGCCGCCGACGCCGCGGATCGCTCTTGCACAGTCTGACCATGCACACCCGGACACCTCACTATTGGTTGTGTACGTTGCATTTCTCGTATTTTCAAATTTCTGGTTTTTTCAAGTTGCCACCATTTTGACAACATGTCTCTAGGCGGGTTTCAATGCGCTGAAATTGGCGTCCAAAGTGTGCAAGCATGGTGGCTCTCGCACCTCACGACCAACAAGAGTCTCTTGACAACATACGTGTCGTGCATCATCCTCCACTGTCTCGTCGCACCGTGGTTCATTCTCTCGACAATTCCGTTTTTCCACACGACGTTTCGGCTATTTGTCAATAGCATCATTGGGTACATTTTGTTTTCGGGCATTTTACCGGGATATTGACCGTCAATTGTGGTGTAGGTTTGCGCTGACGGTGCTATTTCCGCTCGTGACACTGCTCCCCGTGTTGATCGCGAAAGAGTCGGGTGGCATCCTCGCCCAAGACGCCCGGTGGCGGACGACCACGACGCTGCTTGTCCGCACCATCGTCCCCACCTCGGGGTGGGACGCAACGTTCAAGCTCGCCATGTGTCTGGCCAACTATGCCACGCTGCGAACGCTGGCCGCCATGGTCCGCAAAATCCCGCCGCAAGGCGTTCTACTGGCGGCCCCCC
>NW_008246117.1:284112-287231 GCF_000281045.1 Saprolegnia diclina VS20 | reverse complement strand
GCTACGTTCACCGCAAGCATGCTTTAAGGGTTCGCATTAGGAAGGACACTCTGTCCATATAACTCGGGTCTACGGCAACGTCTGCAGCAGCGTCTTCATGATGTAACCCGTCTCTTCGGGGTTGGAGACCCACACGGTCGACGCGACGTCGCGCGAGCGCGTGTCGTTGCCTACGCACGCCACGTCATGAGTTCCCACTCGTCGCATAGCGCGTCTACCGGTGCGCGTAAAGCGGTCGCCGACATGGAGGCATTCGTGGCCGGCCAGCAACGTCTAGCACTTATTGTAAGGTGCAGGTGCAAGGTCGGTACTAGTACCTGCGGCGTCGGGAGGCGGTCGCCCACAAACGCCTGCAGCGCTGAGATACCGAGCGCCTTGTTGCCAATGTCGACAAAGACGTCGTTGCCGCCGTTGAACGCGCAGTGCGGGATCGAGTGGTCCTTGAGTGCGTGCTGCACGGTGAGCGCGATTTCCTCGAGCGTCTCGTAGCAGAGCCGCTTGGTCGTCGACGTGTTGTAGATGCCAATCGCGCGCTCCTTGCGAAGGACTGCCGCCGTGAGCTGAAACGTATCGACCATTTCGATCAGCACTTTCTACGCAGTTGAATGTCAAGATTGAGATTGAGATTCGAGGTGGAGATAGAAGACAACCTCGGCAACATCGAGGAGCTGGTCGACTTCGGCCTGGTCCCAGCGCTCGCCCCGACCGTCCTTCCACTCGCGGCCGGGCACAACGCGCAGCGAGACCTTGCCAGTCGTCGCGCAAGTCTCGGTCACATGGAGGTAGTTGCACTCGCCGCCCATGACCTACGGAGGCGCTAAGCCTGGTAGCGTCGAGAATCGTCGTGTACATGGAAGCGCGAGCGCTCGGCCGGCGTGAGGCCTGCGAGCACTTCGAGGATCTAGTGGTGTACGTAGCATGACGCAAGGTGCATGGGAGTTGCAAGGACGTACGCCGTGCAGACGCGCTTCGTACCGCGCGGGCTCGTTCGGGTACCCGGCTGCCGTGACGAGTGAGACCACGATGCCCTTTTGCAAGAGGCCGACAATGACCTGCACCATCTCGGACGAGGCGCTAGCACAAGTATAAGAAGGCGCTTCGCAAAGAAGATGACGTTTGTGTACCTAATGGTGCCGCCGTCTTCGTAGATGGTATCGTCGGCGTCGAACGTCACCATCTTGAGCGTCGGCGCAATCGCGTGGATCTACGAGCCGTGGCATCATGCGTCCTCATGCAAGCCTGTGGTAGGCGTACGGTCGCGAGGTTGAGAATGTGGCGGACTTCCTTGAACGTCGGTGCGACGCGCTTGCGCTTGGAGAAGTGCGTCGACTCGTCGTACATGTGGACCGCGTCCATGAGCTTCATGGGCGCAAAGATGCGCCGGACCTTGGGGATGTACTTGCGGAGGCGGCTGCCGTGCGGCTCGAGCACGTGCTCGTTGATCATCTCTTCAACGAGCGTGAAGACCTCCATGATGGTGAGCTGGAGGCCAGCCGACTCGTCGATCGGCGCCATGATCCATTCGCGGATGAGCTCAATGAGCGGGTCTTCTTCCTTCAACATCGTGGCTCTTCGTCGCCACTTGCGCAGTGTGAGCGGCACAGTATTTCCCGTCGATAATATGCAACTCACAGGGCAAGCTCCATACAATCATTAGTATAATAAAATAGTACATGCCGTACTTGTTCAGGTTATAGTGTAACACGTATTGGCACGGATATAGTGTGTTGTGGTATACAAACAACCAGTCCAGTGCAAGGCTAACCCCACGCAACGCAACCTCGGCGGCGGCGTCTGTCCACGCACCGGCGCGGGTCCATGCCGCATGTACCGTCATGGCCTCTGTGAACGGTTCTGGTTGCGTGAAAAACACGACCGGCGACGCGTGAAAGGCGCGAGGGCTCGGCGACGTCGCTTGCCAAGGCGGCGATACCTTTGGCGAATGGCCTATTTAAGGGGCGTGTAATTAGCTGGTCGTAGCAAAGGCAATCGACCAATGAACTTGTCGAATCGTCACGAAGGTCAGCATGCTGCTCCGAGCGACGCGGTTTGCGCGCGCCACGCGGCGCCTCTCGACGACCGTGGACGCGTACGCGGTCGGGTCGACGACGCATGGCTTCAAGGTGGTGCGCAAGGAAGCGATTCCCGAGTACTCGATCACCGCGATCCAGCTCCAGCACGAAGCGACCAAGGCCGACTACTTGCACATTGACAGCGTCGACAGCAACAACGTCTTTAGGTGCGTCCAGCGCGCGACGCATTGACTCTCAGCTTGCATCATGTAGCGTCAACTTTCGCACGCCGCCGACGTCGTCGAATGGCATTGCGCACATTGTACATCCGCTCGGTCGAGCCCATGGATTCGCTCATGTCGATGGCGTAGCTCGAGCACCTCGTGCTCTGTGGCTCCAAGCAGTACCCGGTCCGCGACCCGTTCTTCAACATGCTCAAGCGCAGTCTCAACAACTTTATGAACGCGATGACCGGCGCCGACCACACCATGTACCCGTTCGCAACGACCAACCGCACGGATTTCGACAACCTCCTCCGTGTCTACTTGGACGCAACCTTTTTTCCGCGGCTGCGCGAATTGGACTTTCTTCAGGAAGGCCACCGTCTCGCGCTCGACGAGACGACGGGCCACCTGCAGTACAAGGTACGACGACGTACTAGGGAGCACGCTGTTGAAAATGACAACATTAGGGTGTCGTCTTCAACGAGATGAAGGGCACGCTCTCGGACAGCGACACGCTCTTTGCGACGCGTTTGCAGCAGCATGTGATGCCGACGGACAGCGTCTATGCTCACGTGAGCGGCGGCGACCCGACTGTCATTCCGTCGCTGTCGCATGACGAGCTCAAGGCCTTCCATGCGACGCACTACCACCCGTCGAATGCCCTCTTCTACTCGTACGGTAACTTTGCGTTGTCGGAGCATCTCGCCTACATCAACGACAACGTCCTCTCGCAATTTGAAGCGGCGAAGGCCGTTAAGATTGCGCCGTCGGTAGTCGTGCCACCGCGCGTGGCCGCGCCGCTTGTGGAGCTGGAAGGGCCGGACGATGGCGTGAGCGGCGACGCCGCCGCGCAGACCAAGTGGGTCCAAGCCCACGTGCTGCC